>NW_027099069.1:0-76352 GCF_037042795.1 Molothrus aeneus | reverse complement strand
AGCGGCAGCTTCCCAAAAAGGCCGAAGATGCAAGGTGCAGCACACCAGGCACAGTGTGGGCCAGCATTCAGACTTAGAGAAAACAGTACTTTACCACTCTCCTGCCTTTTCCATGGTTATTCTATTGGAAAAGAACGAGTTTTGGACAACTACCTTTCATTCTTGCCAAACTCTTTGCAGACCCCCGTGCAAGCTTTAGAACAAGTTTTTGGATGTTTTCTTTCCTGGCAGAGTTTCTCCTTGCAAGATATGGTGGAAAAGCTTTTTGCTGAGTGTAGAGCGGCAAGACACGCAGAAGACGCGGATACGCAGCTCTCCGAAGCTAAGTGCCGGTCCCGGGCTTCTTTCGGCACAAACCGCTCTCAGGAGCTCCCTGCGCTCGCCACAATGCTCTGTGTGCGAAGAAGCCGCTTCTTCGCCTGCGGGAGAATCGGCGAGCGGCAGCTTCCCAAAGGCGAAGATGCAAGCTGCAGCACACAGGCACAGTGTGGGCAGCCTTCAGACTTAGAGAAAACAGTACTTTACCACTCTCCTGCCTTTTCCATGGTTATTCTATTGGAAAAGAACGAGTTTTGGACAACTACCTTTCATTCTTGCCAAACTCTTTGCAGACCCCCGTGCAAGCTTTAGAACCAGATTTTGGATGTTTTCTTTCCTGGCAGAGTTTCTCCTTGCAAGATATGGTGGAAAAGCTTTTTGCTGAGTGTAGAGCGGCAAGACACGCAGAAGACGCGGATACGCAGCTCTCCGAAGCTAAGTGCCGGTCCCGGGCTTCTTTCGGCACAAACCGCTCTCAGGAGCTCCCTGCGCTCGCCACAATGCTCTGTGTGCGAAGAAGCCGCTTCTTCGCCTGCGGGAGAATCGGCGAGCGGCAGCTTCCCAAAGGCGAAGATGCAAGGTGCAGCACACAGGCACAGTGTGGGCAGCCTTCAGACTTAGAGAAAACAGTACTTTACCACTCTCCTGCCTTTTCCATGGTTATTCTATTGGAAAAGAACGAGTTTTGGACAACTACCTTTCATTCTTGCCAAACTCTTTGCAGACCCCCGTGCAAGCTTTAGAACAAGATTTTGGATGTTTTCTTTCCTGGCAGAGTTTCTCCTTGCAAGATATGGTGGAAAAGCTTTTGGCTGAGTGTAGAGCGGCAAGACACGCAGAAGACGCAGATACGCAGCTCTCCGAAGCTAAGTGCCGGTCCCGGGCTTCTTTCGGCACAAACCGCTCTCAGGAGCTCCCTGCGCTCGCCACAATGCTCTGTGTGCGAAGAAGCCGCTTCTTCGCCTCCGGGAGAATCGGCGAGCGGCAGCTTGCCAAAGGCGAAGATGCAAGCTGCAGCACACAGGCACAGTGTGGGCAGCCTTCAGACTTAGAGAAAACAGTACTTTACCACTCTCCTGCCTTTTCCATGGTTATTCTATTGGAAAAGAACGAGTTTTGGACAACTACCTTTCATTCTTGCCAAACTCTTTGCAGACCCCCGTGCAAGCTTTAGAACAAGATTTTGGATGTTTTCTTTCCTGGCAGAGTTTCTCCTTGCAAGATATGCTGGAAAAGCTTTTGGCTGAGTGTAGAGCGGCAAGACACGCAGAAGACGCAGATACGCAGCTCTCCGAAGCTAAGTGCCGGTCCCGGGCTTCTTTCGGCACAAACCGCTCTCAGGAGCTCCCTGCGCTCGCCACAATGCTCTGTGTGCGAAGAAGCCGCTTCTTCGCCTCCGGGAGAATCGGCGAGCGGCAGCTTCCCAAAGGCGAAGATGCAAGCTGCAGCACGCAGGCACAGTGTGGGCAGCCTTCAGACTTAGAGAAAACAGTACTTTACCACTCTCCTGCCTTTTCCATGGTTATTCTATTGGAAAAGAACGAGTTTTGGACAACTACCTTTCATTCTTGCCAAACTCTTTGCAGACCCCCGTGCAAGCTTTAGAACAAGATTTTGGATGTTTTCTTTCCTGGCAGAGTTTCTCCTTGCAAGATATGGTGGAAAAGCTTTTGGCTGAGTGTAGAGCGGCAAGACACGCAGAAGACGCAGATACGCAGCTCTCCGAAGCTAAGTGCCGGTCCCGGGCTTCTTTCGGCACAAACCGCTCTCAGGAGCTCCCTGCGCTCGCCACAATGCTCTGTGTGCGAAGAAGCCGCTTCTTCGCCTCCGGGAGAATCGGCGAGCGGCAGCTTCCCAAAGGCGAAGATGCAAGCTGCGGCACACAGGCACAGTGTGGGCAGCCTTCAGACTTAGAGAAAACAGTACTTTACCACTCTCCTGCCTTTTCCATGGTTATTCTATTGGAAAAGAACGAGTTTTGGACAACTACCTTTCATTCTTGCCAAACTCTTTGCAGACCCCGTGCAAGCTTTAGAACAAGATTTTGGATGTTTTCTTTCCTGGCAGAGTTTCTCCTTGCAAGATATGGTGGAAAAGCTTTTTGCTGAGTGTAGAGCGGCAAGACACGCAGAAGACGCAGATACGCAGCTCTCCGAAGCTAAGTGCCGGTCCCGGGCTTCTTTCGGCACAAACCGCTCTCAGGAGCTCCCTGCGCTCGCCACAATGCTCTGTGTGCGAAGAAGCCGCTTCTTCGCCTGCGGGAGAATCGGCGAGCGGCAGCTTCCCAAAGGCGAAGATGCAAGCTGCAGCACACAGGCACAGTGTGGGCAGCCTTCAGACTTAGAGAAAACAGTACTTTACCACTCTCCTGCCTTTTCCATGGTTATTCTATTGGAAAAGAACGAGTTTTGGACAACTACCTTTCATTCTTGCCAAACTCTTTGCAGACCCCCGTGCAAGCTTTAGAACAAGATTTTGGATGTTTTCTTTCCTGGCAGAGTTTCTCCTTGCAAGATATGGTGGAAAAGCTTTTTGCTGAGTGTAGAGCGGCAAGACACGCAGAAGACGCAGATACGCAGCTCTCCGAAGCTAAGTGCCGGTCCCGGGCTTCTTTCGGCACAAACCGCTCTCAGGAGCTCCCTGCGCTCGCCACAATGCTCTGTGTGCGAAGAAGCCGCTTCTTCGCCCGGGAGAATCGGCGAGCGGCAGCTTCCCAAAGGCGAAGATGCAAGCTGCAGCACACAGGCACAGTGTGGCAGCCTTCAGACTTAGAGAAAACAGTACTTTACCACTCTCCTGCCTTTTTCCATGGTTATTCTATTGGAAAAGAACGAGTTTTGGACAACTACCTTTCATTCTTGCCAAACTCTTTGCAGACCCCCGTGCAAGCTTTAGAACAAGATTTTGGATGTTTTCTTTCCTGGCAGAGTTTCTCCTTGCAAGATATGGTGGAAAAGCTTTTTGCTGAGTGTAGAGCGGCAAGACACGCAGAAGACGCAGATACGCAGCTCTCCGAAGCTAAGTGCCGGTCCCGGGCTTCTTTCGGCACAAACCGCTCTCAGGAGCTCCCTGCGCTCGCCACAATGCTCTGTGTGTGAAGAAGCCGCTTCTTCGCCTCCGGGAGAATCGGCGAGCGGCAGCTTCCCAAAGGCGAAGATGCAAGCTGCAGCAAACAGGCACAGTGTGGGCAGCATTCAGACTTAGAGAAAACAGTACTTTACCACTCTCCTGCCTTATCCATGTTTATTCTATTGGAAAAGAACGAGTTTTGGACAACTACCTTTCATTCTTGCCAAACTCTTTGCAGACCCCCGTGCAAGCTTTAGAACCAGATTTTGGATGTTTTCTTTCCTGGCAGAGTTTCTCCTTGCAAGATATGGTGGAAAAGCTTTTTGCTGAGTGTAGAGCGGCAAGACACGCAGAAGACGCAGATACGCAGCTCTCCGAAGCTAAGTGCCGGTCCCGGGCTTCTTTCGGCACAAACCGCTCTCAGGAGCTCCCTGCGCTCGCCACAATGCTCTGTGTGCGAAGAAGCCGCTTCTTCGCCTCCGGGAGAATCGGCGAGCGGCAGCTTCCCAAAGGCGAAGATGCAAGCTGCAGCACGCAGGCACAGTGTGGGCAGCATTCAGACTTAGAGAAAACAGTACTTTACCACTCTCCTGCCTTTTCCATGGTTATTCTATTGGAAAAGAACGAGTTTTGGACAACTACCTTTCATTCTTGCCAAACTCTTTGCAGACCCCCGTGCAAGCTTTAGAACAAGATTTTGGATGTTTTCTTTCCTGGCAGAGTTTCTCCTTGCAAGATATGGTGGAAAAGCTTTTTGCTGAGTGTAGAGCGGCAAGACACGCAGAAGACGCAGATACGCAGCTCTCCAAAGCTAAGTGCCGGTCCCGGGCTTCTTTCGGCACAAACCGCTCTCAGGAGCTCCCTGCGCTCGCCACAATGCTCTGTGTGCGAAGAAGCCGCTTCTTCGCCTGCGGGAGAATCGGCGAGCGGCAGCTTCCCAAAGGCGAAGATGCAAGCTGCGGCACACAGGCACAGTGTGGGCAGCCTTCAGACTTAGAGAAAACAGTACTTTACCACTCTCCTGCCTTTTCCATGGTTATTCTATTGGAAAAGAACGAGTTTTGGACAACTACCTTTCATTCTTGCCCAACTCTTTGCAGACCCCCGTGCAAGCTTTAGAACCAGATTTTGGATGTTTTCTTTCCTGGCAGAGTTTCTCCTTGCAAGATATGGTGGAAAAGCTTTTTGCTGAGTGTAGAGCGGCAAGACACGCAGAAGACGCAGATACGCAGCTCTCCGAAGCTAAGTGCCGGTCCCGGGCTTCTTTCGGCACAAACCGCTCTCAGGAGCTCCCTGCGCTCGCCACAATGCTCTGTGTGCGAAGAAGCCGCTTCTTCGCCTGCGGGAGAATCGGCGAGCGGCAGCTTCCCAAAGGCGAAGATGCAAGCTGCGGCACACAGGCACAGTGTGGGCAGCCTTCAGACTTAGAGAAAACAGTACTTTACCACTCTCCTGCCTTTTCCATGGTTATTCTATTGGAAAAGAACGAGTTTTGGACAACTACCTTTCATTCTTGCCAAACTCTTTGCAGACCCCCGTGCAAGCTTTAGAACAAGATTTTGGATGTTTTCTTTCCTGGCAGAGTTTCTCCTTGCAAGATATGGTGGAAAAGCTTTTGGCTGAGTGTAGAGCGGCAAGACACGCAGAAGACGCAGATACGCAGCTCTCCGAAGCTAAGTGCCGGTCCCGGGCTTCTTTCGGCACAAACCGCTCTCAGGAGCTCCCTGCGCTCGCCACAATGCTCTGTGTGCGAAGAAGCCGCTTCTTCGCCTCCGGGAGAATCGGCGAGCGGCAGCTTCCCAAAGG
Organism: Molothrus aeneus; assembly: GCF_037042795.1. Taxonomy (NCBI): domain Eukaryota; kingdom Metazoa; phylum Chordata; class Aves; order Passeriformes; family Icteridae; genus Molothrus; species Molothrus aeneus. The sequence goes on along the minus strand of NW_027099069.1, from coordinate 71,159 downwards.
CGAAGATGCAAGCTGCGGCACACAGGCACAGTGTGGGCAGCCTTCAGACTTAGAGAAAACAGTACTTTACCACTCTCCTGCCTTTTCCATGGTTATTCTATTGGAAAAGAACGAGTTTTGGACAACTACCTTTCATTCTTGCCAAACTCTTTGCAGACCCCCGTGCAAGCTTTAGAACAAGATTTTGGATGTTTTCTTTCCTGGCAGAGTTTCTCCTTGCAAGATATGGTGGAAAAGCTTTTGGCTGAGTGTAGAGCGGCAAGACACGCAGAAGACGCAGATACGCAGCTCTCCGAAGCTAAGTGCCGGTCCCGGGCTTCTTTCGGCACAAACCGCTCTCAGGAGCTCCCTGCGCTCGCCACAATGCTCTGTGTGCGAAGAAGCCGCTTCTTCGCCTCCGGGAGAATCGGCGAGCGGCAGCTTCCCAAAGGCGAAGATGCAAGCTGCAGCACGCAGGCACAGTGTGGGCAGCCTTCAGACTTAGAGAAAACAGTACTTTACCACTCTCCTGCCTTTTCCATGGTTATTCTATTGGAAAAGAACGAGTTTTGGACAACTACCTTTCATTCTTGCCAAACTCTTTGCAGACCCCCGTGCAAGCTTTAGAACAAGATTTTGGATGTTTTCTTTCCTGGCAGAGTTTCTCCTTGCAAGATATGGTGGAAAAGCTTTTTGCTGAGTGTAGAGCGGCAAGACACGCAGAAGACGCAGATACGCAGCTCTCCGAAGCTAAGTGCCGGTCCCGGGCTTCTTTCGGCACAAACCGCTCTCAGGAGCTCCCTGCGCTCGCCACAATGCTCTGTGTGCGAAGAAGCCGCTTCTTCGCCTCCGGGAGAATCGGCGAGCGGCAGCTTCCCAAAGGCGAAGATGCAAGCTGCAGCACACAGGCACAGTGTGGGCAGCATTCAGACTTAGAGAAAACAGTACTTTACCACTCTCCTGCCTTATCCATGGTTATTCTATTGGAAAAGAACGAGTTTTGGACAACTACCTTTCATTCTTGCCAAACTCTTTGCAGACCCCCGTGCAAGCTTTAGAACAAGATTTTGGATGTTTTCTTTCCTGGCAGAGTTTCTCCTTGCAAGATATGGTGGAAAAGCTTTTTGCTGAGTGTAGAGCGGCAAGACACACAGAAGACGCAGATACGCAGCTCTCCGAAGCTAAGTGCCGGTCCCGGGCTTCTTTCGGCACAAACCGCTCTCAGGAGCTCCCTGCGCTCGCCACAATGCTCTGTGTGCGAAGAAGCCGCTTCTTCGCCTGCGGGAGAATCGGCGAGCGGCAGCTTGCCCAAAGGCGAAGATGCAAGCTGCGGCACACAGGCACAGTGTGGGCAGCCTTCAGACTTAGAGAAAACAGTACTTTACCACTCTCCTGCCTTTTCCATGGTTATTCTATTGGAAAAGAACGAGTTTTGGACAACTACCTTTCATTCTTGCCAAACTCTTTGCAGACCCCCGTGCAAGCTTTAGAACAAGATTTTGGATGTTTTCTTTCCTGGCAGAGTTTCTCCTTGCAAGATATGGTGGAAAAGCTTTTTGCTGAGTGTAGAGCGGCAAGACACGCAGAAGACGCAGATACGCAGCTCTCCGAAGCTAAGTGCCGGTCCCGGGCTTCTTTCGGCACAAACCGCTCTCAGGAGCTCCCTGCGCTCGCCACAATGCTCTGTGTGCGAAGAAGCCGCTTCTTCGCCTGCGGGAGAATCGGCGAGCGGCAGCTTCCCAAAGGCGAAGATGCAAGCTGCAGCACACAGGCACAGTGTGGGCAGCATTCAGACTTAGAGAAAACAGTACTTTACCACTCTCCTGCCTTTTCCATGGTTATTCTATTGGAAAAGAACGAGTTTTGGACAACTACCTTTCATTCTTGCCAAACTCTTTGCAGACCCCCGTGCAAGCTTTAGAACAAGTTTTTGGATGTTTTCTTTCCTGGCAGAGTTTCTCCTTGCAAGATATGGTGGAAAAGCTTTTTGCTGAGTGTAGAGCGGCAAGACACGCAGAAGACGCGGATACGCAGCTCTCCGAAGCTAAGTGCCGGTCCCGGGCTTCTTTCGGCACAAACCGCTCTCAGGAGCTCCCTGCGCTCGCCACAATGCTCTGTGTGCGAAGAAGCCGCTTCTTCGCCTGCGGGAGAATCGGCGAGCGGCAGCTTCCCAAAGGCGAAGATGCAAGCTGCAGCACACAGGCACAGTGTGGGCAGCCTTCAGACTTAGAGAAAACAGTACTTTACCACTCTCCTGCCTTTTCCATGGTTATTCTATTGGAAAAGAACGAGTTTTGGACAACTACCTTTCATTCTTGCCAAACTCTTTGCAGACCCCCGTGCAAGCTTTAGAACCAGATTTTGGATGTTTTCTTTCCTGGCAGAGTTTCTCCTTGCAAGATATGGTGGAAAAGCTTTTTGCTGAGTGTAGAGCGGCAAGACACGCAGAAGACGCGGATACGCAGCTCTCCGAAGCTAAGTGCCGGTCCCGGGCTTCTTTCGGCACAAACCGCTCTCAGGAGCTCCCTGCGCTCGCCACAATGCTCTGTGTGCGAAGAAGCCGCTTCTTCGCCTGCGGGAGAATCGGCGAGCGGCAGCTTCCCAAAGGCGAAGATGCAAGGTGCAGCACACAGGCACAGTGTGGGCAGCATTCAGACTTAGAGAAAACAGTACTTTACCACTCTCCTGCCTTTTCCATGGTTATTCTATTGGAAAAGAACGAGTTTTGGACAACTACCTTTCATTCTTGCCAAACTCTTTGCAGACCCCCGTGCAAGCTTTAGAACAAGATTTTGGATGTTTTCTTTCCTGGCAGAGTTTCTCCTTGCAAGATATGGTGGAAAAGCTTTTGGCTGAGTGTAGAGCGGCAAGACACGCAGAAGACGCAGATACGCAGCTCTCCGAAGCTAAGTGCCGGTCCCGGGCTTCTTTCGGCACAAACCGCTCTCAGGAGCTCCCTGCGCTCGCCACAATGCTCTGTGTGCGAAGAAGCCGCTTCTTCGCCTCCGGGAGAATCGGCGAGCGGCAGCTTGCCAAAGGCGAAGATGCAAGCTGCAGCACACAGGCACAGTGTGGGCAGCCTTCAGACTTAGAGAAAACAGTACTTTACCACTCTCCTGCCTTTTCCATGGTTATTCTATTGGAAAAGAACGAGTTTTGGACAACTACCTTTCATTCTTGCCAAACTCTTTGCAGACCCCCGTGCAAGCTTTAGAACAAGATTTTGGATGTTTTCTTTCCTGGCAGAGTTTCTCCTTGCAAGATATGGTGGAAAAGCTTTTGGCTGAGTGTAGAGCGGCAAGACACGCAGAAGACGCAGATACGCAGCTCTCCGAAGCTAAGTGCCGGTCCCGGGCTTCTTTCGGCACAAACCGCTCTCAGGAGCTCCCTGCGCTCGCCACAATGCTCTGTGTGCGAAGAAGCCGCTTCTTCGCCTCCGGGAGAATCGGCGAGCGGCAGCTTCCCAAAGGCGAAGATGCAAGCTGCGGCACACAGGCACAGTGTGGGCAGCCTTCAGACTTAGAGAAAACAGTACTTTACCACTCTCCTGCCTTTTCCATGGTTATTCTATTGGAAAAGAACGAGTTTTGGACAACTACCTTTCATTCTTGCCAAACTCTTTGCAGACCCCCGTGCAAGCTTTAGAACAAGATTTTGGATGTTTTCTTTCCTGGCAGAGTTTCTCCTTGCAAGATATGGTGGAAAAGCTTTTGGCTGAGTGTAGAGCGGCAAGACACGCAGAAGACGCAGATACGCAGCTCTCCGAAGCTAAGTGCCGGTCCCGGGCTTCTTTCGGCACAAACCGCTCTCAGGAGCTCCCTGCGCTCGCCACAATGCTCTGTGTGCGAAGAAGCCGCTTCTTCGCCTCCGGGAGAATCGGTGAGCGGCAGCTTCCAAAAGGCGAAGATGCAAGCTGCGGCACACAGGCACAGTGTGGGCAGCCTTCAGACTTAGAGAAAACAGTACTTTACCACTCTCCTGCCTTTTCCATGGTTATTCTATTGGAAAAGAACGAGTTTTGGACAACTACCTTTCATTCTTGCCAAACTCTTTGCAGACCCCCGTGCAAGCTTTAGAACAAGATTTTGGATGTTTTCTTTCCTGGCAGAGTTTCTCCTTGCAAGATATGGTGGAAAAGCTTTTTGCTGAGTGTAGAGCGGCAAGACACGCAGAAGACGCAGATACGCAGCTCTCCGAAGCTAAGTGCCGGTCCCGGGCTTCTTTCGGCACAAACCGCTCTCAGGAGCTCCCTGCGCTCGCCACAATGCTCTGTGTGCGAAGAAGCCGCTTCTTCGCCTGCGGGAGAATCGGCGAGCGGCAGCTTCCCAAAGGCGAAGATGCAAGCTGCGGCACACAGGCACAGTGTGGGCAGCATTCAGACTTAGAGAAAACAGTACTTTACCACTCTCCTGCCTTTTCCATGGTTATTCTATTGGAAAAGAACGAGTTTTGGACAACTACCTTTCATTCTTGCCAAACTCTTTGCAGACCCCCGTGCAAGCTTTAGAACAAGATTTTGGATGTTTTCTTTCCTGGCAGAGTTTCTCCTTGCAAGATATGGTGGAAAAGCTTTTTGCTGAGTGTAGAGCGGCAAGACACGCAGAAGACGCAGATACGCAGCTCTCCGAAGCTAAGTGCCGGTCCCGGGCTTCTTTCGGCACAAACCGCTCTCAGGAGCTCCCTGCGCTCGCCACAATGCTCTGTGTGCGAAGAAGCCGCTTCTTCGCCTCCGGGAGAATCGGCGAGCGGCAGCTTCCCAAAGGCGAAGATGCAAGCTGCAGCACACAGGCACAGTGTGGGCAGCATTCAGACTTAGAGAAAACAGTACTTTACCACTCTCCTGCCTTTTCCATGGTTATTCTATTGGAAAAGAACGAGTTTTGGACAACTACCTTTCATTCTTGCCAAACTCTTTGCAGACCCCCGTGCAAGCTTTAGAACAAGTTTTTGGATGTTTTCTTTCCTGGCAGAGTTTCTCCTTGCAAGATATGGTGGAAAAGCTTTTTGCTGAGTGTAGAGCGGCAAGACACGCAGAAGACGCGGATACGCAGCTCTCCGAAGCTAAGTGCCGGTCCCGGGCTTCTTTCGGCACAAACCGCTCTCAGGAGCTCCCTGCGCTCGCCACAATGCTCTGTGTGCGAAGAAGCCGCTTCTTCGCCTGCGGGAGAATCGGCGAGCGGCAGCTTCCCAAAGGCGAAGATGCAAGCTGCAGCACACAGGCACAGTGTGGGCAGCCTTCAGACTTAGAGAAAACAGTACTTTACCACTCTCCTGCCTTTTCCATGGTTATTCTATTGGAAAAGAACGAGTTTTGGACAACTACCTTTCATTCTTGCCCAACTCTTTGCAGACCCCCGTGCAAGCTTTAGAACAAGATTTTGGATGTTTTCTTTCCTGGCAGAGTTTCTCCTTGCAAGATATGGTGGAAAAGCTTTTTGCTGAGTGTAGAGCGGCAAGACACGCAGAAGACGCGGATACGCAGCTCTCCGAAGCTAAGTGCCGGTCCCGGGCTTCTTTCGGCACAAACCGCTCTCAGGAGCTCCCTGCGCTCGCCACAATGCTCTGTGTGCGAAGAAGCCGCTTCTTCGCCTGCGGGAGAATCGGCGAGCGGCAGCTTCCCAAAGGCGAAGATGCAAGGTGCAGCACACAGGCACAGTGTGGGCAGCATTCAGACTTAGAGAAAACAGTACTTTACCACTCTCCTGCCTTTTCCATGGTTATTCTATTGGAAAAGAACGAGTTTTGGACAACTACCTTTCATTCTTGCCAAACTCTTTGCAGACCCCCGTGCAAGCTTTAGAACAAGATTTTGGATGTTTTCTTTCCTGGCAGAGTTTCTCCTTGCAAGATATGGTGGAAAAGCTTTTGGCTGAGTGTAGAGCGGCAAGACACGCAGAAGACGCAGATACGCAGCTCTCCGAAGCTAAGTGCCGGTCCCGGGCTTCTTTCGGCACAAACCGCTCTCAGGAGCTCCCTGCGCTCGCCACAATGCTCTGTGTGCGAAGAAGCCGCTTCTTCGCCTCCGGGAGAATCGGCGAGCGGCAGCTTGCCAAAGGCGAAGATGCAAGCTGCAGCACACAGGCACAGTGTGGGCAGCCTTCAGACTTAGAGAAAACAGTACTTTACCACTCTCCTGCCTTTTCCATGGTTATTCTATTGGAAAAGAACGAGTTTTGGACAACTACCTTTCATTCTTGCCAAACTCTTTGCAGACCCCCCTGCAAGCTTTAGAACAAGATTTTGGATGTTTTCTTTCCTGGCAGAGTTTCTCCTTGCAAGATATGGTGGAAAAGCTTTTTGCTGAGTGTAGAGCGGCAAGACACGCAGAAGACGCGGATACGCAGCTCTCCGAAGCTAAGTGCCGGTCCCGGGCTTCTTTCGGCACAAACCGCTCTCAGGAGCTCCCTGCGCTCGCCACAATGCTCTGTGTGCGAAGAAGCCGCTTCTTCGCCTGCGGGAGAATCGGCGAGCGGCAGCTTCCCAAAGGCGAAGATGCAAGCTGGCAGCACGCAGGCACAGTGTGGGCAGCATTCAGACTTAGAGAAAACAGTACTTTACCACTCTCCTGCCTTTTCCATGGTTATTCTATTGGAAAAGAACGAGTTTTGGACAACTACCTTTCATTCTTGCCAAACTCTTTGCAGACCCCCGTGCAAGCTTTAGAACAAGATTTTGGATGTTTTCTTTCCTGGCAGAGTTTCTCCTTGCAAGATATGGTGGAAAAGCTTTTGGCTGAGTGTAGAGCGGCAAGACACGCAGAAGACGCAGATACGCAGCTCTCCGAAGCTAAGTGCCGGTCCCGGGCTTCTTTCGGCACAAACCGCTCTCAGGAGCTCCCTGCGCTCGCCACAATGCTCTGTGTGCGAAGAAGCCGCTTCTTCGCCTGCGGGAGAATCGGCGAGCGGCAGCTTCCCAAAGGCGAAGATGCAAGCTGCGGCACACAGGCACAGTGTGGGCAGCCTTCAGACTTAGAGAAAACAGTACTTTACCACTCTCCTGCCTTTTCCATGGTTATTCTATTGGAAAAGAACGAGTTTTGGACAACTACCTTTCATTCTTGCCAAACTCTTTGCAGACCCCCGTGCAAGCTTTAGAACAAGATTTTGGATGTTTTCTTTCCTGGCAGAGTTTCTCCTTGCAAGATATGGTGGAAAAGCTTTTGGCTGAGTGTAGAGCGGCAAGACACGCAGAAGACGCAGATACGCAGCTCTCCGAAGCTAAGTGCCGGTCCCGGGCTTCTTTCGGCACAAACCGCTCTCAGGAGCTCCCTGCGCTCGCCACAATGCTCTGTGTGCGAAGAAGCCGCTTCTTCGCCTGCGGGAGAATCGGCGAGCGGCAGCTTCCCAAAGGCGAAGATGCAAGCTGCAGCACACAGGCACAGTGTGGGCAGCCTTCAGACTTAGAGAAAACAGTACTTTACCACTCTCCTGCCTTTTCCATGGTTATTCTATTGGAAAAGAACGAGTTTTGGACAACTACCTTTCATTCTTGCCAAACTCTTTGCAGACCCCCCTGCAAGCTTTAGAACAAGATTTTGGATGTTTTCTTTCCTGGCAGAGTTTCTCCTTGCAAGATATGGTGGAAAAGCTTTTTGCTGAGTGTAGAGCGGCAAGACACGCAGAAGACGCGGATACGCAGCTCTCCGAAGCTAAGTGCCGGTCCCGGGCTTCTTTCGGCACAAACCGCTCTCAGGAGCTCCCTGCGCTCGCCACAATGCTCTGTGTGCGAAGAAGCCGCTTCTTCGCCTGCGGGAGAATCGGCGAGCGGCAGCTTCCCAAAGGCGAAGATGCAAGCTGCAGCACGCAGGCACAGTGTGGGCAGCATTCAGACTTAGAGAAAACAGTACTTTACCACTCTCCTGCCTTTTCCATGGTTATTCTATTGGAAAAGAACGAGTTTTGGACAACTACCTTTCATTCTTGCCAAACTCTTTGCAGACCCCCGTGCAAGCTTTAGAACAAGATTTTGGATGTTTTCTTTCCTGGCAGAGTTTCTCCTTGCAAGATATGGTGGAAAAGCTTTTGGCTGAGTGTAGAGCGGCAAGACACGCAGAAGACGCAGATACGCAGCTCTCCGAAGCTAAGTGCCGGTCCCGGGCTTCTTTCGGCACAAACCGCTCTCAGGAGCTCCCTGCGCTCGCCACAATGCTCTGTGTGCGAAGAAGCCGCTTCTTCGCCTGCGGGAGAATCGGCGAGCGGCAGCTTCCCAAAGGCGAAGATGCAAGCTGCGGCACACAGGCACAGTGTGGGCAGCCTTCAGACTTAGAGAAAACAGTACTTTACCACTCTCCTGCCTTTTCCATGGTTATTCTATTGGAAAAGAACGAGTTTTGGACAACTACCTTTCATTCTTGCCAAACTCTTTGCAGACCCCCGTGCAAGCTTTAGAACAAGATTTTGGATGTTTTCTTTCCTGGCAGAGTTTCTCCTTGCAAGATATGGTGGAAAAGCTTTTTGCTGAGTGTAGAGCGGCAAGACACGCAGAAGACGCAGATACGCAGCTCTCCGAAGCTAAGTGCCGGTCCCGGGCTTCTTTCGGCACAAACCGCTCTCAGGAGCTCCCTGCGCTCGCCACAATGCTCTGTGTGCGAAGAAGCCGCTTCTTCGCCTGCGGGAGAATCGGCGAGCGGCAGCTTCCCAAAGGCGAAGATGCAAGCTGCAGCACACAGGCACAGTGTGGGCAGCCTTCAGACTTAGAGAAAACAGTACTTTACCACTCTCCTGCCTTTTCCATGGTTATTCTATTGGAAAAGAACGAGTTTTGGACAACTACCTTTCATTCTTGCCAAACTCTTTGCAGACCCCCGTGCAAGCTTTAGAACAAGATTTTGGATGTTTTCTTTCCTGGCAGAGTTTCTCCTTGCAAGATATGGTGGAAAAGCTTTTGGCTGAGTGTAGAGCGGCAAGACACGCAGAAGACGCAGATACGCAGCTCTCCGAAGCTAAGTGCCGGTCCCGGGCTTCTTTCGGCACAAACCGCTCTCAGGAGCTCCCTGCGCTCGCCACAATGCTCTGTGTGCGAAGAAGCCGCTTCTTCGCCTCCGGGAGAATCGGCGAGCGGCAGCTTGCCAAAGGCGAAGATGCAAGCTGCAGCACACAGGCACAGTGTGGGCAGCCTTCAGACTTAGAGAAAACAGTACTTTACCACTCTCCTGCCTTTTCCATGGTTATTCTATTGGAAAAGAACGAGTTTTGGACAACTACCTTTCATTCTTGCCAAACTCTTTGCAGACCCCCGTGCAAGCTTTAGAACCAGATTTTGGATGTTTTCTTTCCTGGCAGAGTTTCTCCTTGCAAGATATGGTGGAAAAGCTTTTTGCTGAGTGTAGAGCGGCAAGACACGCAGAAGACGCAGATACGCAGCTCTCCGAAGCTAAGTGCCGGTCCCGGGCTTCTTTCGGCACAAACCGCTCTCAGGAGCTCCCTGCGCTCGCCACAATGCTCTGTGTGCGAAGAAGCCGCTTCTTCGCCTGCGGGAGAATCGGCGAGCGGCAGCTTCCCAAAGGCGAAGATGCAAGCTGCAGCACACAGGCACAGTGTGGGCAGCCTTCAGACTTAGAGAAAACAGTACTTTACCACTCTCCTGCCTTATCCATGGTTATTCTATTGGAAAAGAACGAGTTTTGGACAACTACCTTTCATTCTTGCCAAACTCTTTGCAGACCTCCGTGCAAGCTTTAGAACAAGATTTTGGATGTTTTCTTTCCTGGCAGAGTTTCTCCTTGCAAGATATGGTGGAAAAGCTTTTGGCTGAGTGTAGAGCGGCAAGACACGCAGAAGACGCAGATACGCAGCTCTCCGAAGCTAAGTGCCGGTCCCGGGCTTCTTTCGGCACAAACCGCTCTCAGGAGCTCCCTGCGCTCGCCACAATGCTCTGTGTGCGAAGAAGCCGCTTCTTCGCCTCCGGGAGAATCGGCGAGCGGCAGCTTCGCAAAGGCGAAGATGCAAGCTGCAGCACACAGGCACAGTGTGGGCAGCCTTCAGACTTAGAGAAAACAGTACTTTACCACTCTCCTGCCTTTTCCATGGTTATTCTATTGGAAAAGAACGAGTTTTGGACAACTACCTTTCATTCTTGCCAAACTCTTTGCAGACCCCCGTGCAAGCTTTAGAACCAGATTTTGGATGTTTTCTTTCCTGGCAGAGTTTCTCCTTGCAAGATATGGTGGAAAAGCTTTTTGCTGAGTGTAGAGCGGCAAGACACGCAGAAGACGCAGATACGCAGCTCTCCGAAGCTAAGTGCCGGTCCCGGGCTTCTTTCGGCACAAACCGCTCTCAGGAGCTCCCTGCGCTCGCCACAATGCTCTGTGTGCGAAGAAGCCGCTTCTTCGCCTCCGGGAGAATCGGCGAGCGGCAGCTTCCCAAAGGCGAAGATGCAAGCTGCAGCACACAGGCACAGTGTGGGCAGCCTTCAGACTTAGAGAAAACAGTACTTTACCACTCTCCTGCCTTTTCCATGGTTATTCTATTGGAAAAGAACGAGTTTTGGACAACTACCTTTCATTCTTGCCAAACTCTTTGCAGACCCCCGTGCAAGCTTTAGAACAAGATTTTGGATGTTTTCTTTCCTGGCAGAGTTTCTCCTTGCAAGATATGGTGGAAAAGCTTTTGGCTGAGTGTAGAGCGGCAAGACACGCAGAAGACGCAGATACGCAGCTCTCCGAAGCTAAGTGCCGGTCCCGGGCTTCTTTCGGCACAAACCGCTCTCAGGAGCTCCCTGCGCTCGCCACAATGCTCTGTGTGCGAAGAAGCCGCTTCTTCGCCTCCGGGAGAATCGGCGAGCGGCAGCTTCCCAAAGGCGAAGATGCAAGCTGCGGCACGCAGGCACAGTGTGGGCAGCCTTCAGACTTAGAGAAAACAGTACTTTACCACTCTCCTGCCTTTTCCATGGTTATTCTATTGGAAAAGAACGAGTTTTGGACAACTACCTTTCATTCTTGCCAAACTCTTTGCAGACCCCCGTGCAAGCTTTAGAACAAGATTTTGGATGTTTTCTTTCCTGGCAGAGTTTCTCCTTGCAAGATATGGTGGAAAAGCTTTTGGCTGAGTGTAGAGCGGCAAGACACGCAGAAGACGCAGATACGCAGCTCTCCGAAGCTAAGTGCCGGTCCCGGGCTTCTTTCGGCACAAACCGCTCTCAGGAGCTCCCTGCGCTCGCCACAATGCTCTGTGTGCGAAGAAGCCGCTTCTTCGCCTGCGGGAGAATCGGCGAGCGGCAGCTTCCCAAAGGCGAAGATGCAAGCTGCGGCACACAGGCACAGTGTGGGCAGCCTTCAGACTTAGAGAAAACAGTACTTTACCACTCTCCTGCCTTTTCCATGGTTATTCTATTGGAAAAGAACGAGTTTTGGACAACTACCTTTCATTCTTGCCAAACTCTTTGCAGACCCCCGTGCAAGCTTTAGAACAAGATTTTGGATGTTTTCTTTCCTGGCAGAGTTTCTCCTTGCAAGATATGGTGGAAAAGCTTTTGGCTGAGTGTAGAGCGGCAAGACACGCAGAAGACGCAGATACGCAGCTCTCCGAAGCTAAGTGCCGGTCCCGGGCTTCTTTCGGCACAAACCGCTCTCAGGAGCTCCCTGCGCTCGCCACAATGCTCTGTGTGCGAAGAAGCCGCTTCTTCGCCTCCGGGAGAATCGGCGAGCGGCAGCTTCCCAAAGGCGAAGATGCAAGCTGCAGCACACAGGCACAGTGTGGGCAGCCTTCAGACTTAGAGAAAACAGTACTTTACCACTCTCCTGCCTTTTCCATGGTTATTCTATTGGAAAAGAACGAGTTTTGGACAACTACCTTTCATTCTTGCCAAACTCTTTGCAGACCCCCGTGCAAGCTTTAGAACAAGATTTTGGATGTTTTCTTTCCTGGCAGAGTTTCTCCTTGCAAGATATGGTGGAAAAGCTTTTTGCTGAGTGTAGAGCGGCAAGACACGCAGAAGACGCAGATACGCAGCTCTCCGAAGCTAAGTGCCGGTCCCGGGCTTCTTTCGGCACAAACCGCTCTCAGGAGCTCCCTGCGCTCGCCACAATGCTCTGTGTGTGAAGAAGCCGCTTCTTCGCCTCCGGGAGAATCGGCGAGCGGCAGCTTCGCAAAGGCGAAGATGCAAGCTGCAGCAAACAGGCACAGTGTGGGCAGCATTCAGACTTAGAGAAAACAGTACTTTACCACTCTCCTGCCTTATCCATGTTTATTCTATTGGAAAAGAACGAGTTTTGGACAACTACCTTTCATTCTTGCCAAACTCTTTGCAGACCCCCGTGCAAGCTTTAGAACCAGATTTTGGATGTTTTCTTTCCTGGCAGAGTTTCTCCTTGCAAGATATGGTGGAAAAGCTTTTTGCTGAGTGTAGAGCGGCAAGACACGCAGAAGACGCAGATACGCAGCTCTCCGAAGCTAAGTGCCGGTCCCGGGCTTCTTTCGGCACAAACCGCTCTCAGGAGCTCCCTGCGCTCGCCACAATGCTCTGTGTGCGAAGAAGCCGCTTCTTCGCCTCCGGGAGAATCGGCGAGCGGCAGCTTCCCAAAGGCGAAGATGCAAGCTGCAGCACGCAGGCACAGTGTGGGCAGCATTCAGACTTAGAGAAAACAGTACTTTACCACTCTCCTGCCTTTTCCATGGTTATTCTATTGGAAAAGAACGAGTTTTGGACAACTACCTTTCATTCTTGCCAAACTCTTTGCAGACCCCCGTGCAAGCTTTAGAACAAGATTTTGGATGTTTTCTTTCCTGGCAGAGTTTCTCCTTGCAAGATATGGTGGAAAAGCTTTTTGCTGAGTGTAGAGCGGCAAGACACGCAGAAGACGCAGATACGCAGCTCTCCGAAGCTATGTGCCGGTCCCGGGCTTCTTTCGGCACAAACCGCTCTCAGGAGCTCCCTGCGCTCGCCACAATGCTCTGTGTGCGAAGAAGCCGCTTCTTCGCCTGCGGGAGAATCGGCGAGCGGCAGCTTCCCAAAGGCGAAGATGCAAGCTGCGGCACACAGGCACAGTGTGGGCAGCCTTCAGACTTAGAGAAAACAGTACTTTACCACTCTCCTGCCTTTTCCATGGTTATTCTATTGGAAAAGAACGAGTTTTGGACAACTACCTTTCATTCTTGCCAAACTCTTTGCAGACCCCCGTGCAAGCTTTAGAACAAGATTTTGGATGTTTTCTTTCCTGGCAGAGTTTCTCCTTGCAAGATATGGTGGAAAAGCTTTTTGCTGAGTGTAGAGCGGCAAGACACGCAGAAGACGCAGATACGCAGCTCTCCGAAGCTAAGTGCCGGTCCCGGGCTTCTTTCGGCACAAACCGCTCTCAGGAGCTCCCTGCGCTCGCCACAATGCTCTGTGTGCGAAGAAGCCGCTTCTTCGCCTCCGGGAGAATCGGCGAGCGGCAGCTTCGCAAAGGCGAAGATGCAAGCTGCAGCACACAGGCACAGTGTGGGCAGCCTTCAGACTTAGAGAAAACAGTACTTTACCACTCTCCTGCCTTTTCCATGGTTATTCTATTGGAAAAGAACGAGTTTTGGACAACTACCTTTCATTCTTGCCAAACTCTTTGCAGACCCCCGTGCAAGCTTTAGAACCAGATTTTGGATGTTTTCTTTCCTGGCAGAGTTTCTCCTTGCAAGATATGGTGGAAAAGCTTTTTGCTGAGTGTAGAGCGGCAAGACACGCAGAAGACGCAGATACGCAGCTCTCCGAAGCTAAGTGCCGGTCCCGGGCTTCTTTCGGCACAAACCGCTCTCAGGAGCTCCCTGCGCTCGCCACAATGCTCTGTGTGCGAAGAAGCCGCTTCTTCGCCTGCGGGAGAATCGGCGAGCGGCAGCTTCCCAAAGGCGAAGATGCAAGCTGCGGCACACAGGCACAGTGTGGGCAGCCTTCAGACTTAGAGAAAACAGTACTTTACCACTCTCCTGCCTTTTCCATGGTTATTCTATTGGAAAAGAACGAGTTTTGGACAACTACCTTTCATTCTTGCCAAACTCTTTGCAGACCCCCGTGCAAGCTTTAGAACAAGATTTTGGATGTTTTCTTTCCTGGCAGAGTTTCTCCTTGCAAGATATGCTGGAAAAGCTTTTGGCTGAGTGTAGAGCGGCAAGACACGCAGAAGACGCAGATACGCAGCTCTCCGAAGCTAAGTGCCGGTCCCGGGCTTCTTTCGGCACAAACCGCTCTCAGGAGCTCCCTGCGCTCGCCACAATGCTCTGTGTGCGAAGAAGCCGCTTCTTCGCCTCCGGGAGAATCGGCGAGCGGCAGCTTCCCAAAGGCGAAGATGCAAGCTGCGGCACACAGGCACAGTGTGGGCAGCCTTCAGACTTAGAGAAAACAGTACTTTACCACTCTCCTGCCTTTTCCATGGTTATTCTATTGGAAAAGAACGAGTTTTGGACAACTACCTTTCATTCTTGCCAAACTCTTTGCAGACCCCCGTGCAAGCTTTAGAACAAGATTTTGGATGTTTTCTTTCCTGGCAGAGTTTCTCCTTGCAAGATATGGTGGAAAAGCTTTTGGCTGAGTGTAGAGCGGCAAGACACGCAGAAGACGCAGATACGCAGCTCTCCGAAGCTAAGTGCCGGTCCCGGGCTTCTTTCGGCACAAACCGCTCTCAGGAGCTCCCTGCGCTCGCCACAATGCTCTGTGTGCGAAGAAGCCGCTTCTTCGCCTGCGGGAGAATCGGCGAGCGGCAGCTTCCCAAAGGCGAAGATGCAAGCTGCAGCACGCAGGCACAGTGTGGGCAGCCTTCAGACTTAGAGAAAACAGTACTTTACCACTCTCCTGCCTTTTCCATGGTTATTCTATTGGAAAAGAACGAGTTTTGGACAACTACCTTTCATTCTTGCCAAACTCTTTGCAGACCCCCGTGCAAGCTTTAGAACAAGATTTTGGATGTTTTCTTTCCTGGCAGAGTTTCTCCTTGCAAGATATGGTGGAAAAGCTTTTTGCTGAGTGTAGAGCGGCAAGACACGCAGAAGACGCAGATACGCAGCTCTCCGAAGCTAAGTGCCGGTCCCGGGCTTCTTTCGGCACAAACCGCTCTCAGGAGCTCCCTGCGCTCGCCACAATGCTCTGTGTGCGAAGAAGCCGCTTCTTCGCCTCCGGGAGAATCGGCGAGCGGCAGCTTCCCAAAGGCGAAGATGCAAGCTGCAGCACACAGGCACAGTGTGGGCAGCATTCAGACTTAGAGAAAACAGTACTTTACCACTCTCCTGCCTTATCCATGGTTATTCTATTGGAAAAGAACGAGTTTTGGACAACTACCTTTCATTCTTGCCAAACTCTTTGCAGACCCCCGTGCAAGCTTTAGAACAAGATTTTGGATGTTTTCTTTCCTGGCAGAGTTTCTCCTTGCAAGATATGGTGGAAAAGCTTTTTGCTGAGTGTAGAGCGGCAAGACACACAGAAGACGCAGATACGCAGCTCTCCGAAGCTAAGTGCCGGTCCCGGGCTTCTTTCGGCACAAACCGCTCTCAGGAGCTCCCTGCGCTCGCCACAATGCTCTGTGTGCGAAGAAGCCGCTTCTTCGCCTGCGGGAGAATCGGCGAGCGGCAGCTTGCCAAAGGCGAAGATGCAAGCTGCGGCACACAGGCACAGTGTGGGCAGCCTTCAGACTTAGAGAAAACAGTACTTTACCACTCTCCTGCCTTATCCATGGTTATTCTATTGGAAAAGAACGAGTTTTGGACAACTACCTTTCATTCTTGCCAAACTCTTTGCAGACCCCCGTGCAAGCTTTAGAACAAGATTTTGGATGTTTTCTTTCCTGGCAGAGTTTCTCCTTGCAAGATATGGTGGAAAAGCTTTTTGCTGAGTGTAGAGCGGCAAGACACGCAGAAGACGCAGATACGCAGCTCTCCGAAGCTAAGTGCCGGTCCCGGGCTTCTTTCGGCACAAACCGCTCTCAGGAGCTCCCTGCGCTCGCCACAATGCTCTGTGTGCGAAGAAGCCGCTTCTTCGCCTGCGGGAGATTTGGCGAGCGGCAGCTTCCCAAAGGCGAAGATGCAAGCTGCAGCACACAGGCACAGTGTGGGCAGCATTCAGACTTAGAGAAAACAGTACTTTACCACTCTCCTGCCTTTTCCATGGTTATTCTATTGGAAAAGAACGAGTTTTGGACAACTACCTTTCATTCTTGCCAAACTCTTTGCAGACCCCCGTGCAAGCTTTAGAACAAGTTTTTGGATGTTTTCTTTCCTGGCAGAGTTTCTCCTTGCAAGATATGGTGGAAAAGCTTTTTGCTGAGTGTAGAGCGGCAAGACACGCAGAAGACGCGGATACGCAGCTCTCCGAAGCTAAGTGCCGGTCCCGGGCTTCTTTCGGCACAAACCGCTCTCAGGAGCTCCCTGCGCTCGCCACAATGCTCTGTGTGCGAAGAAGCCGCTTCTTCGCCTGCCGGAGAATCGGCGAGCGGCAGCTTCCCAAAGGCGAAGATGCAAGCTGCAGCACACAGGCACAGTGTGGGCAGCCTTCAGACTTAGAGAAAACAGTACTTTACCACTCTCCTGCCTTTTCCATGGTTATTCTATTGGAAAAGAACGAGTTTTGGACAACTACCTTTCATTCTTGCCAAACTCTTTGCAGACCCCCGTGCAAGCTTTAGAACAAGATTTTGGATGTTTTCTTTCCTGGCAGAGTTTCTCCTTGCAAGATATGGTGGAAAAGCTTTTGGCTGAGTGTAGAGCGGCAAGACACGCAGAAGACGCAGATACGCAGCTCTCCGAAGCTAAGTGCCGGTCCCGGGCTTCTTTCGGCACAAACCGCTCTCAGGAGCTCCCTGCGCTCGCCACAATGCTCTGTGTGCGAAGAAGCCGCTTCTTCGCCTCCGGGAGAATCGGCGAGCGGCAGCTTGCCAAAGGCGAAGATGCAAGCTGCAGCACACAGGCACAGTGTGGGCAGCCTTCAGACTTAGAGAAAACAGTACTTTACCACTCTCCTGCCTTTTCCATGGTTATTCTATTGGAAAAGAACGAGTTTTGGACAACTACCTTTCATTCTTGCCAAACTCTTTGCAGACCCCCGTGCAAGCTTTAGAACAAGATTTTGGATGTTTTCTTTCCTGGCAGAGTTTCTCCTTGCAAGATATGGTGGAAAAGCTTTTGGCTGAGTGTAGAGCGGCAAGACACGCAGAAGACGCAGATACGCAGCTCTCCGAAGCTAAGTGCCGGTCCCGGGCTTCTTTCGGCACAAACCGCTCTCAGGAGCTCCCTGCGCTCGCCACAATGCTCTGTGTGCGAAGAAGCCGCTTCTTCGCCTCCGGGAGAATCGGCGAGCGGCAGCTTCCCAAAGGCGAAGATGCAAGCTGCGGCACACAGGCACAGTGTGGGCAGCCTTCAGACTTAGAGAAAACAGTACTTTACCACTCTCCTGCCTTATCCATGGTTATTCTATTGGAAAAGAACGAGTTTTGGACAACTACCTTTCATTCTTGCCAAACTCTTTGCAGACCCCCGTGCAAGCTTTAGAACAAGATTTTGGATGTTTTCTTTCCTGGCAGAGTTTCTCCTTGCAAGATATGGTGGAAAAGCTTTTGGCTGAGTGTAGAGCGGCAAGACACGCAGAAGACGCAGATACGCAGCTCTCCGAAGCTAAGTGCCGGTCCCGGGCTTCTTTCGGCACAAACCGCTCTCAGGAGCTCCCTGCGCTCGCCACAATGCTCTGTGTGCGAAGAAGCCGCTTCTTCGCCTCCGGGAGAATCGGCGAGCGGCAGCTTCCCAAAGGCGAAGATGCAAGCTGCGGCACACAGGCACAGTGTGGGCAGCCTTCAGACTTAGAGAAAACAGTACTTTACCACTCTCCTGCCTTTTCCATGGTTATTCTATTGGAAAAGAACGAGTTTTGGACAACTACCTTTCATTCTTGCCAAACTCTTTGCAGACCCCCGTGCAAGCTTTAGAACAAGATTTTGGATGTTTTCTTTCCTGGCAGAGTTTCTCCTTGCAAGATATGGTGGAAAAGCTTTTGGCTGAGTGTAGAGCGGCAAGACACGCAGAAGACGCAGATACGCAGCTCTCCGAAGCTAAGTGCCGGTCCCGGGCTTCTTTCGGCACAAACCGCTCTCAGGAGCTCCCTGCGCTCGCCACAATGCTCTGTGTGCGAAGAAGCCGCTTCTTCGCCTCCGGGAGAATCGGCGAGCGGCAGCTTCCCAAAGGCGAAGATGCAAGGTGCAGCACACAGGCACAGTGTGGGCAGCATTCAGACTTAGAGAAAACAGTACTTTACCACTCTCCTGCCTTTTCCATGGTTATTCTATTGGAAAAGAACGAGTTTTGGACAACTACCTTTCATTCTTGCCAAACTCTTTGCAGACCCCCGTGCAAGCTTTAGAACAAGATTTTGGATGTTTTCTTTCCTGGCAGAGTTTCTCCTTGCAAGATATGGTGGAAAAGCTTTTGGCTGAGTGTAGAGCGGCAAGACACGCAGAAGACGCAGATACGCAGCTCTCCGAAGCTAAGTGCCGGTCCCGGGCTTCTTTCGGCACAAACCGCTCTCAGGAGCTCCCTGCGCTCGCCACAATGCTCTGTGTGCGAAAAAGCCGCTTCTTCGCCTCCGGGAGAATCGGCGAGCGGCAGCTTGCCAAAGGCGAAGATGCAAGCTGCAGCACACAGGCACAGTGTGGGCAGCCTTCAGACTTAGAGAAAACAGTACTTTACCACTCTCCTGCCTTTTCCATGGTTATTCTATTGGAAAAGAACGAGTTTTGGACAACTACCTTTCATTCTTGCCAAACTCTTTGCAGACCCCCGTGCAAGCTTTAGAACCAGATTTTGGATGTTTTCTTTCCTGGCAGAGTTTCTCCTTGCAAGATATGGTGGAAAAGCTTTTGGCTGAGTGTAGAGCGGCAAGACACGCAGAAGACGCAGATACGCAGCTCTCCGAAGCTAAGTGCCGGTCCCGGGCTTCTTTCGGCACAAACCGCTCTCAGGAGCTCCCTGCGCTCGCCACAATGCTCTGTGTGCGAAGAAGCCGCTTCTTCGCCTGCGGGAGAATCGGCGAGCGGCAGCTTCCCAAAGGCGAAGATGCAAGCTGCGGCACACAGGCACAGTGTGGGCAGCCTTCAGACTTAGAGAAAACAGTACTTTACCACTCTCCTGCCTTTTCCATGGTTATTCTATTGGAAAAGAACGAGTTTTGGACAACTACCTTTCATTCTTGCCAAACTCTTTGCAGACCCCCGTGCAAGCTTTAGAACAAGATTTTGGATGTTTTCTTTCCTGGCAGAGTTTCTCCTTGCAAGATATGGTGGAAAAGCTTTTGGCTGAGTGTAGAGCGGCAAGACACGCAGAAGACGCAGATACGCAGCTCTCCGAAGCTAAGTGCCGGTCCCGGGCTTCTTTCGGCACAAACCGCTCTCAGGAGCTCCCTGCGCTCGCCACAATGCTCTGTGTGCGAAGAAGCCGCTTCTTCGCCTCCGGGAGAATCGGCGAGCGGCAGCTTCCCAAAGGCGAAGATGCAAGCTGCGGCACACAGGCACAGTGTGGGCAGCCTTCAGACTTAGAGAAAACAGTACTTTACCACTCTCCTGCCTTTTCCATGGTTATTCTATTGGAAAAGAACGAGTTTTGGACAACTACCTTTCATTCTTGCCAAACTCTTTGCAGACCCCCGTGCAAGCTTTAGAACAAGATTTTGGATGTTTTCTTTCCTGGCAGAGTTTCTCCTTGCAAGATATGGTGGAAAAGCTTTTGGCTGAGTGTAGAGCGGCAAGACACGCAGAAGACGCAGATACGCAGCTCTCCGAAGCTAAGTGCCGGTCCCGGGCTTCTTTCGGCACAAACCGCTCTCAGGAGCTCCCTGCGCTCGCCACAATGCTCTGTGTGCGAAGAAGCCGCTTCTTCGCCTGCGGGAGAATCGGCGAGCGGCAGCTTCCCAAAGGCGAAGATGCAAGCTGCAGCACGCAGGCACAGTGTGGGCAGCCTTCAGACTTAGAGAAAACAGTACTTTACCACTCTCCTGCCTTTTCCATGGTTATTCTATTGGAAAAGAACGAGTTTTGGACAACTACCTTTCATTCTTGCCAAACTCTTTGCAGACCCCCGTGCAAGCTTTAGAACAAGATTTTGGATGTTTTCTTTCCTGGCAGAGTTTCTCCTTGCAAGATATGGTGGAAAAGCTTTTGGCTGAGTGTAGAGCGGCAAGACACGCAGAAGACGCAGATACGCAGCTCTCCGAAGCTAAGTGCCGGTCCCGGGCTTCTTTCGGCACAAACCGCTCTCAGGAGCTCCCTGCGCTCGCCACAATGCTCTGTGTGCGAAGAAGCCGCTTCTTCGCCTCCGGGAGAATCGGCGAGCGGCAGCTTCCCAAAGGCGAAGATGCAAGCTGCAGCACACAGGCACAGTGTGGGCAGCATTCAGACTTAGAGAAAACAGTACTTTACCACTCTCCTGCCTTATCCATGGTTATTCTATTGGAAAAGAACGAGTTTTGGACAACTACCTTTCATTCTTGCCAAACTCTTTGCAGACCCCCGTGCAAGCTTTAGAACAAGATTTTGGATGTTTTCTTTCCTGGCAGAGTTTCTCCTTGCAAGATATGGTGGAAAAGCTTTTTGCTGAGTGTAGAGCGGCAAGACACACAGAAGACGCAGATACGCAGCTCTCCGAAGCTAAGTGCCGGTCCCGGGCTTCTTTCGGCACAAACCGCTCTCAGGAGCTCCCTGCGCTCGCCACAATGCTCTGTGTGCGAAGAAGCCGCTTCTTCGCCTGCGGGAGAATCGGCGAGCGGCAGCTTGCCAAAGGCGAAGATGCAAGCTGCGGCACACAGGCACAGTGTGGGCAGCCTTCAGACTTAGAGAAAACAGTACTTTACCACTCTCCTGCCTTATCCATGGTTATTCTATTGGAAAAGAACGAGTTTTGGACAACTACCTTTCATTCTTGCCAAACTCTTTGCAGACCCCCGTGCAAGCTTTAGAACAAGATTTTGGATGTTTTCTTTCCTGGCAGAGTTTCTCCTTGCAAGATATGGTGGAAAAGCTTTTTGCTGAGTGTAGAGCGGCAAGACACGCAGAAGACGCAGATACGCAGCTCTCCGAAGCTAAGTGCCGGTCCCGGGCTTCTTTCGGCACAAACCGCTCTCAGGAGCTCCCTGCGCTCGCCACAATGCTCTGTGTGCGAAGAAGCCGCTTCTTCGCCTGCGGGAGATTTGGCGAGCGGCAGCTTCCCAAAGGCGAAGATGCAAGCTGCAGCACACAGGCACAGTGTGGGCAGCATTCAGACTTAGAGAAAACAGTACTTTACCACTCTCCTGCCTTTTCCATGGTTATTCTATTGGAAAAGAACGAGTTTTGGACAACTACCTTTCATTCTTGCCAAACTCTTTGCAGACCCCCGTGCAAGCTTTAGAACAAGTTTTTGGATGTTTTCTTTCCTGGCAGAGTTTCTCCTTGCAAGATATGGTGGAAAAGCTTTTTGCTGAGTGTAGAGCGGCAAGACACGCAGAAGACGCGGATACGCAGCTCTCCGAAGCTAAGTGCCGGTCCCGGGCTTCTTTCGGCACAAACCGCTCTCAGGAGCTCCCTGCGCTCGCCACAATGCTCTGTGTGCGAAGAAGCCGCTTCTTCGCCTGCCGGAGAATCGGCGAGCGGCAGCTTCCCAAAGGCGAAGATGCAAGCTGCAGCACACAGGCACAGTGTGGGCAGCCTTCAGACTTAGAGAAAACAGTACTTTACCACTCTCCTGCCTTTTCCATGGTTATTCTATTGGAAAAGAACGAGTTTTGGACAACTACCTTTCATTCTTGCCAAACTCTTTGCAGACCCCCGTGCAAGCTTTAGAACAAGATTTTGGATGTTTTCTTTCCTGGCAGAGTTTCTCCTTGCAAGATATGGTGGAAAAGCTTTTGGCTGAGTGTAGAGCGGCAAGACACGCAGAAGACGCAGATACGCAGCTCTCCGAAGCTAAGTGCCGGTCCCGGGCTTCTTTCGGCACAAACCGCTCTCAGGAGCTCCCTGCGCTCGCCACAATGCTCTGTGTGCGAAGAAGCCGCTTCTTCGCCTCCGGGAGAATCGGCGAGCGGCAGCTTGCCAAAGGCGAAGATGCAAGCTGCAGCACACAGGCACAGTGTGGGCAGCCTTCAGACTTAGAGAAAACAGTACTTTACCACTCTCCTGCCTTTTCCATGGTTATTCTATTGGAAAAGAACGAGTTTTGGACAACTACCTTTCATTCTTGCCAAACTCTTTGCAGACCCCCGTGCAAGCTTTAGAACAAGATTTTGGATGTTTTCTTTCCTGGCAGAGTTTCTCCTTGCAAGATATGGTGGAAAAGCTTTTGGCTGAGTGTAGAGCGGCAAGACACGCAGAAGACGCAGATACGCAGCTCTCCGAAGCTAAGTGCCGGTCCCGGGCTTCTTTCGGCACAAACCGCTCTCAGGAGCTCCCTGCGCTCGCCACAATGCTCTGTGTGCGAAGAAGCCGCTTCTTCGCCTCCGGGAGAATCGGCGAGCGGCAGCTTCCCAAAGGCGAAGATGCAAGCTGCGGCACACAGGCACAGTGTGGGCAGCCTTCAGACTTAGAGAAAACAGTACTTTACCACTCTCCTGCCTTATCCATGGTTATTCTATTGGAAAAGAACGAGTTTTGGACAACTACCTTTCATTCTTGCCAAACTCTTTGCAGACCCCCGTGCAAGCTTTAGAACAAGATTTTGGATGTTTTCTTTCCTGGCAGAGTTTCTCCTTGCAAGATATGGTGGAAAAGCTTTTGGCTGAGTGTAGAGCGGCAAGACACGCAGAAGACGCAGATACGCAGCTCTCCGAAGCTAAGTGCCGGTCCCGGGCTTCTTTCGGCACAAACCGCTCTCAGGAGCTCCCTGCGCTCGCCACAATGCTCTGTGTGCGAAGAAGCCGCTTCTTCGCCTCCGGGAGAATCGGCGAGCGGCAGCTTCCCAAAGGCGAAGATGCAAGCTGCGGCACACAGGCACAGTGTGGGCAGCCTTCAGACTTAGAGAAAACAGTACTTTACCACTCTCCTGCCTTTTCCATGGTTATTCTATTGGAAAAGAACGAGTTTTGGACAACTACCTTTCATTCTTGCCAAACTCTTTGCAGACCCCCGTGCAAGCTTTAGAACAAGATTTTGGATGTTTTCTTTCCTGGCAGAGTTTCTCCTTGCAAGATATGGTGGAAAAGCTTTTGGCTGAGTGTAGAGCGGCAAGACACGCAGAAGACGCAGATACGCAGCTCTCCGAAGCTAAGTGCCGGTCCCGGGCTTCTTTCGGCACAAACCGCTCTCAGGAGCTCCCTGCGCTCGCCACAATGCTCTGTGTGCGAAGAAGCCGCTTCTTCGCCTCCGGGAGAATCGGCGAGCGGCAGCTTCCCAAAGGCGAAGATGCAAGGTGCAGCACACAGGCACAGTGTGGGCAGCATTCAGACTTAGAGAAAACAGTACTTTACCACTCTCCTGCCTTTTCCATGGTTATTCTATTGGAAAAGAACGAGTTTTGGACAACTACCTTTCATTCTTGCCAAACTCTTTGCAGACCCCCGTGCAAGCTTTAGAACAAGATTTTGGATGTTTTCTTTCCTGGCAGAGTTTCTCCTTGCAAGATATGGTGGAAAAGCTTTTGGCTGAGTGTAGAGCGGCAAGACACGCAGAAGACGCAGATACGCAGCTCTCCGAAGCTAAGTGCCGGTCCCGGGCTTCTTTCGGCACAAACCGCTCTCAGGAGCTCCCTGCGCTCGCCACAATGCTCTGTGTGCGAAAAAGCCGCTTCTTCGCCTCCGGGAGAATCGGCGAGCGGCAGCTTGCCAAAGGCGAAGATGCAAGCTGCAGCACACAGGCACAGTGTGGGCAGCCTTCAGACTTAGAGAAAACAGTACTTTACCACTCTCCTGCCTTTTCCATGGTTATTCTATTGGAAAAGAACGAGTTTTGGACAACTACCTTTCATTCTTGCCAAACTCTTTGCAGACCCCCGTGCAAGCTTTAGAACCAGATTTTGGATGTTTTCTTTCCTGGCAGAGTTTCTCCTTGCAAGATATGGTGGAAAAGCTTTTTGCTGAGTGTAGAGCGGCAAGACACGCAGAAGACGCAGATACGCAGCTCTCCGAAGCTAAGTGCCGGTCCCGGGCTTCTTTCGGCACAAACCGCTCTCAGGAGCTCCCTGCGCTCGCCACAATGCTCTGTGTGCGAAGAAGCCGCTTCTTCGCCTGCGGGAGAATCGGCGAGCGGCAGCTTCCCAAAGGCGAAGATGCAAGCTGCGGCACACAGGCACAGTGTGGGCAGCCTTCAGACTTAGAGAAAACAGTACTTTACCACTCTCCTGCCTTTTCCATGGTTATTCTATTGGAAAAGAACGAGTTTTGGACAACTACCTTTCATTCTTGCCAAACTCTTTGCAGACCCCCGTGCAAGCTTTAGAACAAGATTTTGGATGTTTTCTTTCCTGGCAGAGTTTCTCCTTGCAAGATATGGTGGAAAAGCTTTTGGCTGAGTGTAGAGCGGCAAGACACGCAGAAGACGCAGATACGCAGCTCTCCGAAGCTAAGTGCCGGTCCCGGGCTTCTTTCGGCACAAACCGCTCTCAGGAGCTCCCTGCGCTCGCCACAATGCTCTGTGTGCGAAGAAGCCGCTTCTTCGCCTCCGGGAGAATCGGCGAGCGGCAGCTTCCCAAAGGCGAAGATGCAAGCTGCGGCACACAGGCACAGTGTGGGCAGCCTTCAGACTTAGAGAAAACAGTACTTTACCACTCTCCTGCCTTTTCCATGGTTATTCTATTGGAAAAGAACGAGTTTTGGACAACTACCTTTCATTCTTGCCAAACTCTTTGCAGACCCCCGTGCAAGCTTTAGAACAAGATTTTGGATGTTTTCTTTCCTGGCAGAGTTTCTCCTTGCAAGATATGGTGGAAAAGCTTTTGGCTGAGTGTAGAG
The DNA here is from genome assembly GCF_037042795.1 of Molothrus aeneus. Lineage (NCBI taxonomy): Eukaryota > Metazoa > Chordata > Aves > Passeriformes > Icteridae > Molothrus > Molothrus aeneus. The sequence goes on along the minus strand of NW_027099069.1, from coordinate 46,334 downwards.
CGGCAAGACACGCAGAAGACGCAGATACGCAGCTCTCCGAAGCTAAGTGCCGGTCCCGGGCTTCTTTCGGCACAAACCGCTCTCAGGAGCTCCCTGCGCTCGCCACAATGCTCTGTGTGCGAAGAAGCCGCTTCTTCGCCTCCGGGAGAATCGGCGAGCGGCAGCTTCCCAAAGGCGAAGATGCAAGCTGCGGCACACAGGCACAGTGTGGGCAGCCTTCAGACTTAGAGAAAACAGTACTTTACCACTCTCCTGCCTTTTCCATGGTTATTCTATTGGAAAAGAACGAGTTTTGGACAACTACCTTTCATTCTTGCCAAACTCTTTGCAGACCCCCGTGCAAGCTTTAGAACAAGATTTTGGATGTTTTCTTTCCTGGCAGAGTTTCTCCTTGCAAGATATGGTGGAAAAGCTTTTGGCTGAGTGTAGAGCGGCAAGACACGCAGAAGACGCAGATACGCAGCTCTCCGAAGCTAAGTGCCGGTCCCGGGCTTCTTTCGGCACAAACCGCTCTCAGGAGCTCCCTGCGCTCGCCACAATGCTCTGTGTGCGAAGAAGCCGCTTCTTCGCCTCCGGGAGAATCGGCGAGCGGCAGCTTCCCAAAGGCGAAGATGCAAGCTGCGGCACGCAGGCACAGTGTGGGCAGCCTTCAGACTTAGAGAAAACAGTACTTTACCACTCTCCTGCCTTTTCCATGGTTATTCTATTGGAAAAGAACGAGTTTTGGACAACTACCTTTCATTCTTGCCAAACTCTTTGCAGACCCCCGTGCAAGCTTTAGAACAAGATTTTGGATGTTTTCTTTCCTGGCAGAGTTTCTCCTTGCAAGATATGGTGGAAAAGGTTTTTGCTGAGTGTAGAGCGGCAAGACACGCAGAAGACGCAGATACGCAGCTCTCCGAAGCTAAGTGCCGGTCCCGGGCTTCTTTCGGCACAAACCGCTCTCAGGAGCTCCCTGCGCTCGCCACAATGCTCTGTGTGCGAAGAAGCCGCTTCTTCGCCTCCGGGAGAATCGGCGAGCGGCAGCTTCCCAAAGGCGAAGATGCAAGCTGCAGCACACAGGCACAGTGTGGGCAGCATTCAGACTTAGAGAAAACAGTACTTTACCACTCTCCTGCCTTATCCATGGTTATTCTATTGGAAAAGAACGAGTTTTGGACAACTACCTTTCATTCTTGCCAAACTCTTTGCAGACCCCCGTGCAAGCTTTAGAACAAGATTTTGGATGTTTTCTTTCCTGGCAGAGTTTCTCCTTGCAAGATATGGTGGAAAAGCTTTTTGCTGAGTGTAGAGCGGCAAGACACACAGAAGACGCAGATACGCAGCTCTCCGAAGCTAAGTGCCGGTCCCGGGCTTCTTTCGGCACAAACCGCTCTCAGGAGCTCCCTGCGCTCGCCACAATGCTCTGTGTGCGAAGAAGCCGCTTCTTCGCCTGCGGGAGAATCGGCGAGCGGCAGCTTCCCAAAGGCGAAGATGCAAGCTGCGGCACACAGGCACAGTGTGGGCAGCCTTCAGACTTAGAGAAAACAGTACTTTACCACTCTCCTGCCTTTTCCATGGTTATTCTATTGGAAAAGAACGAGTTTTGGACAACTACCTTTCATTCTTGCCAAACTCTTTGCAGACCCCCGTGCAAGCTTTAGAACAAGATTTTGGATGTTTTCTTTCCTGGCAGAGTTTCTCCTTGCAAGATATGGTGGAAAAGCTTTTTGCTGAGTGTAGAGCGGCAAGACACGCAGAAGACGCAGATACGCAGCTCTCCGAAGCTAAGTGCCGGTCCCGGGCTTCTTTCGGCACAAACCGCTCTCAGGAGCTCCCTGCGCTCGCCACAATGCTCTGTGTGCGAAGAAGCCGCTTCTTCGCCTCCGGGAGAATCGGCGAGCGGCAGCTTCCCAAAGGCGAAGATGCAAGCTGCAGCACACAGGCACAGTGTGGGCAGCATTCAGACTTAGAGAAAACAGTACTTTACCACTCTCCTGCCTTTTCCATGGTTATTCTATTGGAAAAGAACGAGTTTTGGACAACTACCTTTCATTCTTGCCAAACTCTTTGCAGACCCCCGTGCAAGCTTTAGAAGAAGTTTTTGGATGTTTTCTTTCCTGGCAGAGTTTCTCCTTGCAAGATATGGTGAAAAAGCTTTTTGCTGAGTGTAGAGCGGCAAGACACGCAGAAGACGCGGATACGCAGCTCTCCGAAGCTAAGTGCCGGTCCCGGGCTTCTTTCGGCACAAACCGCTCTCAGGAGCTCCCTGCGCTCGCCACAATGCTCTGTGTGCGAAGAAGCCGCTTCTTCGCCTGCGGGAGAATCGGCGAGCGGCAGCTTCCCAAAGGCGAAGATGCAAGCTGCAGCACACAGGCACAGTGTGGGCAGCCTTCAGACTTAGAGAAAACAGTACTTTACCACTCTCCTGCCTTTTCCATGGTTATTCTATTGGAAAAGAACGAGTTTTGGACAACTACCTTTCATTCTTGCCAAACTCTTTGCAGACCCCCCTGCAAGCTTTAGAACAAGATTTTGGATGTTTTCTTTCCTGGCAGAGTTTCTCCTTGCAAGATATGGTGGAAAAGCTTTTTGCTGAGTGTAGAGCGGCAAGACACGCAGAAGACGCGGATACGCAGCTCTCCGAAGCTAAGTGCCGGTCCCGGGTTTCTTTCGGCACAAACCGCTCTCAGGAGCTCCCTGCGCTCGCCACAATGCTCTGTGTGCGAAGAAGCCGCTTCTTCGCCTGCGGGAGAATCGGCGAGCGGCAGCTTCCCAAAGGCGAAGATGCAAGGTGCAGCACACAGGCACAGTGTGGGCAGCATTCAGACTTAGAGAAAACAGTACTTTACCACTCTCCTGCCTTTTCCATGGTTATTCTATTGGAAAAGAACGAGTTTTGGACAACTACCTTTCATTCTTGCCAAACTCTTTGCAGACCCCCGTGCAAGCTTTAGAACAAGATTTTGGATGTTTTCTTTCCTGGCAGAGTTTCTCCTTGCAAGATATGGTGGAAAAGCTTTTGGCTGAGTGTAGAGCGGCAAGACACGCAGAAGACGCAGATACGCAGCTCTCCGAAGCTAAGTGCCGGTCCCGGGCTTCTTTCGGCACAAACCGCTCTCAGGAGCTCCCTGCGCTCGCCACAATGCTCTGTGTGCGAAGAAGCCGCTTCTTCGCCTCCGGGAGAATCGGCGAGCGGCAGCTTGCCAAAGGCGAAGATGCAAGCTGCAGCACACAGGCACAGTGTGGGCAGCCTTCAGACTTAGAGAAAACAGTACTTTACCACTCTCCTGCCTTTTCCATGGTTATTCTATTGGAAAAGAACGAGTTTTGGACAACTACCTTTCATTCTTGCCAAACTCTTTGCAGACCCCCCCTGCAAGCTTTAGAACAAGATTTTGGATGTTTTCTTTCCTGGCAGAGTTTCTCCTTGCAAGATATGGTGGAAAAGCTTTTTGCTGAGTGTAGAGCGGCAAGACACGCAGAAGACGCGGATACGCAGCTCTCCGAAGCTAAGTGCCGGTCCCGGGCTTCTTTCGGCACAAACCGCTCTCAGGAGCTCCCTGCGCTCGCCACAATGCTCTGTGTGCGAAGAAGCCGCTTCTTCGCCTGCGGGAGAATCGGCGAGCGGCAGCTTCCCAAAGGCGAAGATGCAAGCTGCAGCACGCAGGCACAGTGTGGGCAGCCTTCAGACTTAGAGAAAACAGTACTTTACCACTCTCCTGCCTTTTCCATGGTTATTCTATTGGAAAAGAACGAGTTTTGGACAACTACCTTTCATTCTTGCCAAACTCTTTGCAGACCCCCGTGCAAGCTTTAGAACAAGATTTTGGATGTTTTCTTTCCTGGCAGAGTTTCTCCTTGCAAGATATGGTGGAAAAGGTTTTTGCTGAGTGTAGAGCGGCAAGACACGCAGAAGACGCAGATACGCAGCTCTCCGAAGCTAAGTGCCGGTCCCGGGCTTCTTTCGGCACAAACCGCTCTCAGGAGCTCCCTGCGCTCGCCACAATGCTCTGTGTGCGAAGAAGCCGCTTCTTCGCCTCCGGGAGAATCGGCGAGCGGCAGCTTCCCAAAGGCGAAGATGCAAGCTGCAGCACACAGGCACAGTGTGGGCAGCATTCAGACTTAGAGAAAACAGTACTTTACCACTCTCCTGCCTTATCCATGGTTATTCTATTGGAAAAGAACGAGTTTTGGACAACTACCTTTCATTCTTGCCAAACTCTTTGCAGACCCCCGTGCAAGCTTTAGAACAAGATTTTGGATGTTTTCTTTCCTGGCAGAGTTTCTCCTTGCAAGATATGGTGGAAAAGCTTTTTGCTGAGTGTAGAGCGGCAAGACACACAGAAGACGCAGATACGCAGCTCTCCGAAGCTAAGTGCCGGTCCCGGGCTTCTTTCGGCACAAACCGCTCTCAGGAGCTCCCTGCGCTCGCCACAATGCTCTGTGTGCGAAGAAGCCGCTTCTTCGCCTGCGGGAGAATCGGCGAGCGGCAGCTTCCCAAAGGCGAAGATGCAAGCTGCGGCACACAGGCACAGTGTGGGCAGCCTTCAGACTTAGAGAAAACAGTACTTTACCACTCTCCTGCCTTTTCCATGGTTATTCTATTGGAAAAGAACGAGTTTTGGACAACTACCTTTCATTCTTGCCAAACTCTTTGCAGACCCCCGTGCAAGCTTTAGAACAAGATTTTGGATGTTTTCTTTCCTGGCAGAGTTTCTCCTTGCAAGATATGGTGGAAAAGCTTTTTGCTGAGTGTAGAGCGGCAAGACACGCAGAAGACGCAGATACGCAGCTCTCCGAAGCTAAGTGCCGGTCCCGGGCTTCTTTCGGCACAAACCGCTCTCAGGAGCTCCCTGCGCTCGCCACAATGCTCTGTGTGCGAAGAAGCCGCTTCTTCGCCTCCGGGAGAATCGGCGAGCGGCAGCTTCCCAAAGGCGAAGATGCAAGCTGCAGCACACAGGCACAGTGTGGGCAGCATTCAGACTTAGAGAAAACAGTACTTTACCACTCTCCTGCCTTTTCCATGGTTATTCTATTGGAAAAGAACGAGTTTTGGACAACTACCTTTCATTCTTGCCAAACTCTTTGCAGACCCCCGTGCAAGCTTTAGAAGAAGTTTTTGGATGTTTTCTTTCCTGGCAGAGTTTCTCCTTGCAAGATATGGTGAAAAAGCTTTTTGCTGAGTGTAGAGCGGCAAGACACGCAGAAGACGCGGATACGCAGCTCTCCGAAGCTAAGTGCCGGTCCCGGGCTTCTTTCGGCACAAACCGCTCTCAGGAGCTCCCTGCGCTCGCCACAATGCTCTGTGTGCGAAGAAGCCGCTTCTTCGCCTGCGGGAGAATCGGCGAGCGGCAGCTTCCCAAAGGCGAAGATGCAAGCTGCAGCACACAGGCACAGTGTGGGCAGCCTTCAGACTTAGAGAAAACAGTACTTTACCACTCTCCTGCCTTTTCCATGGTTATTCTATTGGAAAAGAACGAGTTTTGGACAACTACCTTTCATTCTTGCCAAACTCTTTGCAGACCCCCGTGCAAGCTTTAGAACAAGATTTTGGATGTTTTCTTTCCTGGCAGAGTTTCTCCTTGCAAGATATGGTGGAAAAGCTTTTTGCTGAGTGTAGAGCGGCAAGACACGCAGAAGACGCGGATACGCAGCTCTCCGAAGCTAAGTGCCGGTCCCGGGTTTCTTTCGGCACAAACCGCTCTCAGGAGCTCCCTGCGCTCGCCACAATGCTCTGTGTGCGAAGAAGCCGCTTCTTCGCCTGCGGGAGAATCGGCGAGCGGCAGCTTCCCAAAGGCGAAGATGCAAGGTGCAGCACACAGGCACAGTGTGGGCAGCATTCAGACTTAGAGAAAACAGTACTTTACCACTCTCCTGCCTTTTCCATGGTTATTCTATTGGAAAAGAACGAGTTTTGGACAACTACCTTTCATTCTTGCCAAACTCTTTGCAGACCCCCGTGCAAGCTTTAGAACAAGATTTTGGATGTTTTCTTTCCTGGCAGAGTTTCTCCTTGCAAGATATGGTGGAAAAGCTTTTGGCTGAGTGTAGAGCGGCAAGACACGCAGAAGACGCAGATACGCAGCTCTCCGAAGCTAAGTGCCGGTCCCGGGCTTCTTTCGGCACAAACCGCTCTCAGGAGCTCCCTGCGCTCGCCACAATGCTCTGTGTGCGAAGAAGCCGCTTCTTCGCCTCCGGGAGAATCGGCGAGCGGCAGCTTGCCAAAGGCGAAGATGCAAGCTGCAGCACACAGGCACAGTGTGGGCAGCCTTCAGACTTAGAGAAAACAGTACTTTACCACTCTCCTGCCTTTTCCATGGTTATTCTATTGGAAAAGAACGAGTTTTGGACAACTACCTTTCATTCTTGCCAAACTCTTTGCAGACCCCCCCTGCAAGCTTTAGAACAAGATTTTGGATGTTTTCTTTCCTGGCAGAGTTTCTCCTTGCAAGATATGGTGGAAAAGCTTTTTGCTGAGTGTAGAGCGGCAAGACACGCAGAAGACGCGGATACGCAGCTCTCCGAAGCTAAGTGCCGGTCCCGGGCTTCTTTCGGCACAAACCGCTCTCAGGAGCTCCCTGCGCTCGCCACAATGCTCTGTGTGCGAAGAAGCCGCTTCTTCGCCTGCGGGAGAATCGGCGAGCGGCAGCTTCCCAAAGGCGAAGATGCAAGCTGCAGCACGCAGGCACAGTGTGGGCAGCATTCAGACTTAGAGAAAACAGTACTTTACCACTCTCCTGCCTTTTCCATGGTTATTCTATTGGAAAAGAACGAGTTTTGGACAACTACCTTTCATTCTTGCCAAACTCTTTGCAGACCCCCGTGCAAGCTTTAGAACAAGATTTTGGATGTTTTCTTTCCTGGCAGAGTTTCTCCTTGCAAGATATGGTGGAAAAGCTTTTGGCTGAGTGTAGAGCGGCAAGACACGCAGAAGACGCAGATACGCAGCTCTCCGAAGCTAAGTGCCGGTCCCGGGCTTCTTTCGGCACAAACCGCTCTCAGGAGCTCCCTGCGCTCGCCACAATGCTCTGTGTGCGAAAAAGCCGCTTCTTCGCCTCCGGGAGAATCGGCGAGCGGCAGCTTGCCAAAGGCGAAGATGCAAGCTGCAGCACACAGGCACAGTGTGGGCAGCCTTCAGACTTAGAGAAAACAGTACTTTACCACTCTCCTGCCTTTTCCATGGTTATTCTATTGGAAAAGAACGAGTTTTGGACAACTACCTTTCATTCTTGCCAAACTCTTTGCAGACCCCCGTGCAAGCTTTAGAACCAGATTTTGGATGTTTTCTTTCCTGGCAGAGTTTCTCCTTGCAAGATATGGTGGAAAAGCTTTTTGCTGAGTGTAGAGCGGCAAGACACGCAGAAGACGCAGATACGCAGCTCTCCGAAGCTAAGTGCCGGTCCCGGGCTTCTTTCGGCACAAACCGCTCTCAGGAGCTCCCTGCGCTCGCCACAATGCTCTGTGTGCGAAGAAGCCGCTTCTTCGCCTGCGGGAGAATCGGCGAGCGGCAGCTTCCCAAAGGCGAAGATGCAAGCTGCGGCACACAGGCACAGTGTGGGCAGCCTTCAGACTTAGAGAAAACAGTACTTTACCACTCTCCTGCCTTTTCCATGGTTATTCTATTGGAAAAGAACGAGTTTTGGACAACTACCTTTCATTCTTGCCAAACTCTTTGCAGACCCCCGTGCAAGCTTTAGAACAAGATTTTGGATGTTTTCTTTCCTGGCAGAGTTTCTCCTTGCAAGATATGGTGGAAAAGCTTTTTGCTGAGTGTAGAGCGGCAAGACACGCAGAAGACGCAGATACGCAGCTCTCCGAAGCTAAGTGCCGGTCCCGGGCTTCTTTCGGCACAAACCGCTCTCAGGAGCTCCCTGCGCTCGCCACAATGCTCTGTGTACGAAGAAGCCGCTTCTTCGCCTGCGGGAGAATCGGCGAGCGGCAGCTTCCCAAAGGCGAAGATGCAAGCTGCGGCACACAGGCACAGTGTGGGCAGCCTTCAGACTTAGAGAAAACAGTACTTTACCACTCTCCTGCCTTTTCCATGGTTATTCTATTGGAAAAGAACGAGTTTTGGACAACTACCTTTCATTCTTGCCAAACTCTTTGCAGACCCCCGTGCAAGCTTTAGAACAAGATTTTGGATGTTTTCTTTCCTGGCAGAGTTTCTCCTTGCAAGATATGGTGGAAAAGCTTTTGGCTGAGTGTAGAGCGGCAAGACACGCAGAAGACGCAGATACGCAGCTCTCCGAAGCTAAGTGCCGGTCCCGGGCTTCTTTCGGCACAAACCGCTCTCAGGAGCTCCCTGCGCTCGCCACAATGCTCTGTGTGCGAAGAAGCCGCTTCTTCGCCTCCGGGAGAATCGGCGAGCGGCAGCTTCCCAAAGGCGAAGATGCAAGCTGCGGCACGCAGGCACAGTGTGGGCAGCCTTCAGACTTAGAGAAAACAGTACTTTACCACTCTCCTGCCTTTTCCATGGTTATTCTATTGGAAAAGAACGAGTTTTGGACAACTACCTTTCATTCTTGCCAAACTCTTTGCAGACCCCCGTGCAAGCTTTAGAACAAGATTTTGGATGTTTTCTTTCCTGGCAGAGTTTCTCCTTGCAAGATATGGTGGAAAAGGTTTTTGCTGAGTGTAGAGCGGCAAGACACGCAGAAGACGCAGATACGCAGCTCTCCGAAGCTAAGTGCCGGTCCCGGGCTTCTTTCGGCACAAACCGCTCTCAGGAGCTCCCTGCGCTCGCCACAATGCTCTGTGTGCGAAGAAGCCGCTTCTTCGCCTCCGGGAGAATCGGCAAGCGGCAGCTTCCCAAAGGCGAAGATGCAAGCTGCAGCACACAGGCACAGTGTGGGCAGCATTCAGACTTAGAGAAAACAGTACTTTACCACTCTCCTGCCTTATCCATGGTTATTCTATTGGAAAAGAACGAGTTTTGGACAACTACCTTTCATTCTTGCCAAACTCTTTGCAGACCCCCGTGCAAGCTTTAGAACAAGATTTTGGATGTTTTCTTTCCTGGCAGAGTTTCTCCTTGCAAGATATGGTGGAAAAGCTTTTTGCTGAGTGTAGAGCGGCAAGACACACAGAAGACGCAGATACGCAGCTCTCCGAAGCTAAGTGCCGGTCCCGGGCTTCTTTCGGCACAAACCGCTCTCAGGAGCTCCCTGCGCTCGCCACAATGCTCTGTGTGCGAAGAAGCCGCTTCTTCGCCTGCGGGAGAATCGGCGAGCGGCAGCTTCCCAAAGGCGAAGATGCAAGCTGCGGCACACAGGCACAGTGTGGGCAGCCTTCAGACTTAGAGAAAACAGTACTTTACCACTCTCCTGCCTTTTCCATGGTTATTCTATTGGAAAAGAACGAGTTTTGGACAACTACCTTTCATTCTTGCCAAACTCTTTGCAGACCCCCGTGCAAGCTTTAGAACAAGATTTTGGATGTTTTCTTTCCTGGCAGAGTTTCTCCTTGCAAGATATGGTGGAAAAGCTTTTTGCTGAGTGTAGAGCGGCAAGACACGCAGAAGACGCAGATACGCAGCTCTCCGAAGCTAAGTGCCGGTCCCGGGCTTCTTTCGGCACAAACCGCTCTCAGGAGCTCCCTGCGCTCGCCACAATGCTCTGTGTGCGAAGAAGCCGCTTCTTCGCCTCCGGGAGAATCGGCGAGCGGCAGCTTCCCAAAGGCGAAGATGCAAGCTGCAGCACACAGGCACAGTGTGGGCAGCATTCAGACTTAGAGAAAACAGTACTTTACCACTCTCCTGCCTTTTCCATGGTTATTCTATTGGAAAAGAACGAGTTTTGGACAACTACCTTTCATTCTTGCCAAACTCTTTGCAGACCCCCGTGCAAGCTTTAGAAGAAGTTTTTGGATGTTTTCTTTCCTGGCAGAGTTTCTCCTTGCAAGATATGGTGAAAAAGCTTTTTGCTGAGTGTAGAGCGGCAAGACACGCAGAAGACGCGGATACGCAGCTCTCCGAAGCTAAGTGCCGGTCCCGGGCTTCTTTCGGCACAAACCGCTCTCAGGAGCTCCCTGCGCTCGCCACAATGCTCTGTGTGCGAAGAAGCCGCTTCTTCGCCTGCGGGAGAATCGGCGAGCGGCAGCTTCCCAAAGGCGAAGATGCAAGCTGCGGCACACAGGCACAGTGTGGGCAGCCTTCAGACTTAGAGAAAACAGTACTTTACCACTCTCCTGCCTTTTCCATGGTTATTCTATTGGAAAAGAACGAGTTTTGGACAACTACCTTTCATTCTTGCCAAACTCTTTGCAGACCCCCGTGCAAGCTTTAGAACAAGATTTTGGATGTTTTCTTTCCTGGCAGAGTTTCTCCTTGCAAGATATGGTGGAAAAGCTTTTTGCTGAGTGTAGAGCGGCAAGACACGCAGAAGACGCAGATACGCAGCTCTCCGAAGCTAAGTGCCGGTCCCGGGCTTCTTTCGGCACAAACCGCTCTCAGGAGCTCCCTGCGCTCGCCACAATGCTCTGTGTGCGAAGAAGCCGCTTCTTCGCCTCCGGGAGAATCGGCGAGCGGCAGCTTCCCAAAGGCGAAGATGCAAGCTGCAGCACACAGGCACAGTGTGGGCAGCATTCAGACTTAGAGAAAACAGTACTTTACCACTCTCCTGCCTTTTCCATGGTTATTCTATTGGAAAAGAACGAGTTTTGGACAACTACCTTTCATTCTTGCCAAACTCTTTGCAGACCCCCGTGCAAGCTTTAGAACAAGATTTTGGATGTTTTCTTTCCTGGCAGAGTTTCTCCTTGCAAGATATGGTGAAAAAGCTTTTTGCTGAGTGTAGAGCGGCAAGACACGCAGAAGACGCGGATACGCAGCTCTCCGAAGCTAAGTGCCGGTCCCGGGCTTCTTTCGGCACAAACCGCTCTCAGGAGCTCCCTGCGCTCGCCACAATGCTCTGTGTGCGAAGAAGCCGCTTCTTCGCCTGCGGGAGAATCGGCGAGCGGCAGCTTCCCAAAGGCGAAGATGCAAGCTGCAGCACACAGGCACAGTGTGGGCAGCCTTCAGACTTAGAGAAAACAGTACTTTACCACTCTCCTGCCTTTTCCATGGTTATTCTATTGGAAAAGAACGAGTTTTGGACAACTACCTTTCATTCTTGCCAAACTCTTTGCAGACCCCCCTGCAAGCTTTAGAACAAGATTTTGGATGTTTTCTTTCCTGGCAGAGTTTCTCCTTGCAAGATATGGTGGAAAAGCTTTTTGCTGAGTGTAGAGCGGCAAGACACGCAGAAGACGCGGATACGCAGCTCTCCGAAGCTAAGTGCCGGTCCCGGGTTTCTTTCGGCACAAACCGCTCTCAGGAGCTCCCTGCGCTCGCCACAATGCTCTGTGTGCGAAGAAGCCGCTTCTTCGCCTGCGGGAGAATCGGCGAGCGGCAGCTTCCCAAAGGCGAAGATGCAAGGTGCAGCACACAGGCACAGTGTGGGCAGCATTCAGACTTAGAGAAAACAGTACTTTACCACTCTCCTGCCTTTTCCATGGTTATTCTATTGGAAAAGAACGAGTTTTGGACAACTACCTTTCATTCTTGCCAAACTCTTTGCAGACCCCCGTGCAAGCTTTAGAACAAGATTTTGGATGTTTTCTTTCCTGGCAGAGTTTCTCCTTGCAAGATATGGTGGAAAAGCTTTTGGCTGAGTGTAGAGCGGCAAGACACGCAGAAGACGCAGATACGCAGCTCTCCGAAGCTAAGTGCCGGTCCCGGGCTTCTTTCGGCACAAACCGCTCTCAGGAGCTCCCTGCGCTCGCCACAATGCTCTGTGTGCGAAGAAGCCGCTTCTTCGCCTCCGGGAGAATCGGCGAGCGGCAGCTTGCCAAAGGCGAAGATGCAAGCTGCAGCACACAGGCACAGTGTGGGCAGCCTTCAGACTTAGAGAAAACAGTACTTTACCACTCTCCTGCCTTTTCCATGGTTATTCTATTGGAAAAGAACGAGTTTTGGACAACTACCTTTCATTCTAGCCAAACTCTTTGCAGACCCCCGTGCAAGCTTTAGAACAAGATTTTGGATGTTTTCTTTCCTGGCAGAGTTTCTCCTTGCAAGATATGGTGGAAAAGGTTTTTGCTGAGTGTAGAGCGGCAAGACACGCAGAAGACGCAGATACGCAGCTCTCCGAAGCTAAGTGCCGGTCCCGGGCTTCTTTCGGCACAAACCGCTCTCAGGAGCTCCCTGCGCTCGCCACAATGCTCTGTGTGCGAAGAAGCCGCTTCTTCGCCTCCGGGAGAATCGGCGAGCGGCAGCTTCCCAAAGGCGAAGATGCAAGCTGCAGCACACAGGCACAGTGTGGGCAGCATTCAGACTTAGAGAAAACAGTACTTTACCACTCTCCTGCCTTATCCATGGTTATTCTATTGGAAAAGAACGAGTTTTGGACAACTACCTTTCATTCTTGCCAAACTCTTTGCAGACCCCCGTGCAAGCTTTAGAACAAGATTTTGGATGTTTTCTTTCCTGGCAGAGTTTCTCCTTGCAAGATATGGTGGAAAAGCTTTTTGCTGAGTGTAGAGCGGCAAGACACACAGAAGACGCAGATACGCAGCTCTCCGAAGCTAAGTGCCGGTCCCGGGCTTCTTTCGGCACAAACCGCTCTCAGGAGCTCCCTGCGCTCGCCACAATGCTCTGTGTGCGAAGAAGCCGCTTCTTCGCCTGCGGGAGAATCGGCGAGCGGCAGCTTCCCAAAGGCGAAGATGCAAGCTGCGGCACACAGGCACAGTGTGGGCAGCCTTCAGACTTAGAGAAAACAGTACTTTACCACTCTCCTGCCTTTTCCATGGTTATTCTATTGGAAAAGAACGAGTTTTGGACAACTACCTTTCATTCTTGCCAAACTCTTTGCAGACCCCCGTGCAAGCTTTAGAACAAGATTTTGGATGTTTTCTTTCCTGGCAGAGTTTCTCCTTGCAAGATATGGTGGAAAAGCTTTTTGCTGAGTGTAGAGCGGCAAGACACGCAGAAGACGCAGATACGCAGCTCTCCGAAGCTAAGTGCCGGTCCCGGGCTTCTTTCGGCACAAACCGCTCTCAGGAGCTCCCTGCGCTCGCCACAATGCTCTGTGTGCGAAGAAGCCGCTTCTTCGCCTCCGGGAGAATCGGCGAGCGGCAGCTTCCCAAAGGCGAAGATGCAAGCTGCAGCACACAGGCACAGTGTGGGCAGCATTCAGACTTAGAGAAAACAGTACTTTACCACTCTCCTGCCTTATCCATGGTTATTCTATTGGAAAAGAACGAGTTTTGGACAACTACCTTTCATTCTTGCCAAACTCTTTGCAGACCCCCGTGCAAGCTTTAGAACAAGATTTTGGATGTTTTCTTTCCTGGCAGAGTTTCTCCTTGCAAGATATGGTGGAAAAGCTTTTTGCTGAGTGTAGAGCGGCAAGACACACAGAAGACGCAGATACGCAGCTCTCCGAAGCTAAGTGCCGGTCCCGGGCTTCTTTCGGCACAAACCGCTCTCAGGAGCTCCCTGCGCTCGCCACAATGCTCTGTGTGCGAAGAAGCCGCTTCTTCGCCTGCGGGAGAATCGGCGAGCGGCAGCTTCCCAAAGGCGAAGATGCAAGCTGCGGCACACAGGCACAGTGTGGGCAGCCTTCAGACTTAGAGAAAACAGTACTTTACCACTCTCCTGCCTTTTCCATGGTTATTCTATTGGAAAAGAACGAGTTTTGGACAACTACCTTTCATTCTTGCCAAATTCTTTGCAGACCCCCGTGCAAGCTTTAGAACAAGATTTTGGATGTTTTCTTTCCTGGCAGAGTTTCTCCTTGCAAGATATGGTGGAAAAGCTTTTTGCTGAGTGTAGAGCGGCAAGACACGCAGAAGACGCAGATACGCAGCTCTCCGAAGCTAAGTGCCGGTCCCGGGCTTCTTTCGGCACAAACCGCTCTCAGGAGCTCCCTGCGCTCGCCACAATGCTCTGTGTGCGAAGAAGCCGCTTCTTCGCCTCCGGGAGAATCGGCGAGCGGCAGCTTCCCAAAGGCGAAGATGCAAGCTGCAGCACACAGGCACAGTGTGGGCAGCATTCAGACTTAGAGAAAACAGTACTTTACCACTCTCCTGCCTTTTCCATGGTTATTCTATTGGAAAAGAACGAGTTTTGGACAACTACCTTTCATTCTTGCCAAACTCTTTGCAGACCCCCGTGCAAGCTTTAGAAGAAGTTTTTGGATGTTTTCTTTCCTGGCAGAGTTTCTCCTTGCAAGATATGGTGAAAAAGCTTTTTGCTGAGTGTAGAGCGGCAAGACACGCAGAAGACGCGGATACGCAGCTCTCCGAAGCTAAGTGCCGGTCCCGGGCTTCTTTCGGCACAAACCGCTCTCAGGAGCTCCCTGCGCTCGCCACAATGCTCTGTGTGCGAAGAAGCCGCTTCTTCGCCTGCGGGAGAATCGGCGAGCGGCAGCTTCCCAAAGGCGAAGATGCAAGCTGCAGCACACAGGCACAGTGTGGGCAGCCTTCAGACTTAGAGAAAACAGTACTTTACCACTCTCCTGCCTTTTCCATGGTTATTCTATTGGAAAAGAACGAGTTTTGGACAACTACCTTTCATTCTTGCCAAACTCTTTGCAGACCCCCCTGCAAGCTTTAGAACAAGATTTTGGATGTTTTCTTTCCTGGCAGAGTTTCTCCTTGCAAGATATGGTGGAAAAGCTTTTTGCTGAGTGTAGAGCGGCAAGACACGCAGAAGACGCGGATACGCAGCTCTCCGAAGCTAAGTGCCGGTCCCGGGTTTCTTTCGGCACAAACCGCTCTCAGGAGCTCCCTGCGCTCGCCACAATGCTCTGTGTGCGAAGAAGCCGCTTCTTCGCCTGCGGGAGAATCGGCGAGCGGCAGCTTCCCAAAGGCGAAGATGCAAGGTGCAGCACACAGGCACAGTGTGGGCAGCATTCAGACTTAGAGAAAACAGTACTTTACCACTCTCCTGCCTTTTCCATGGTTATTCTATTGGAAAAGAACGAGTTTTGGACAACTACCTTTCATTCTTGCCAAACTCTTTGCAGACCCCCGTGCAAGCTTTAGAACAAGATTTTGGATGTTTTCTTTCCTGGCAGAGTTTCTCCTTGCAAGATATGGTGGAAAAGCTTTTGGCTGAGTGTAGAGCGGCAAGACACGCAGAAGACGCAGATACGCAGCTCTCCGAAGCTAAGTGCCGGTCCCGGGCTTCTTTCGGCACAAACCGCTCTCAGGAGCTCCCTGCGCTCGCCACAATGCTCTGTGTGCGAAGAAGCCGCTTCTTCGCCTCCGGGAGAATCGGCGAGCGGCAGCTTGCCAAAGGCGAAGATGCAAGCTGCAGCACACAGGCACAGTGTGGGCAGCCTTCAGACTTAGAGAAAACAGTACTTTACCACTCTCCTGCCTTTTCCATGGTTATTCTATTGGAAAAGAACGAGTTTTGGACAACTACCTTTCATTCTTGCCAAACTCTTTGCAGACCCCCGTGCAAGCTTTAGAACAAGATTTTGGATGTTTTCTTTCCTGGCAGAGTTTCTCCTTGCAAGATATGGTGGAAAAGCTTTTTGCTGAGTGTAGAGCGGCAAGACACGCAGAAGACGCGGATACGCAGCTCTCCGAAGCTAAGTGCCGGTCCCGGGCTTCTTTCGGCACAAACCGCTCTCAGGAGCTCCCTGCGCTCGCCACAATGCTCTGTGTGCGAAGAAGCCGCTTCTTCGCCTGCGGGAGAATCGGCGAGCGGCAGCTTCCCAAAGGCGAAGATGCAAGCTGCAGCACGCAGGCACAGTGTGGGCAGCATTCAGACTTAGAGAAAACAGTACTTTACCACTCTCCTGCCTTTTCCATGGTTATTCTATTGGAAAAGAACGAGTTTTGGACAACTACCTTTCATTCTTGCCAAACTCTTTGCAGACCCCCGTGCAAGCTTTAGAACAAGATTTTGGATGTTTTCTTTCCTGGCAGAGTTTCTCCTTGCAAGATATGGTGGAAAAGCTTTTTGCTGAGTGTAGAGCGGCAAGACACGCAGAAGACGCAGATACGCAGCTCTCCGAAGCTAAGTGCCGGTCCCGGGCTTCTTTCGGCACAAACCGCTCTCAGGAGCTCCCTGCGCTCGCCACAATGCTCTGTGTGCGAAGAAGCCGCTTCTTCGCCTGCGGGAGAATCGGCGAGCGGCAGCTTCCCAAAGGCGAAGATGCAAGCTGCAGCACACAGGCACAGTGTGGGCAGCCTTCAGACTTAGAGAAAACAGTACTTTACCACTCTCCTGCCTTTTCCATGGTTATTCTATTGGAAAAGAACGAGTTTTGGACAACTACCTTTCATTCTTGCCAAACTCTTTGCAGACCCCCGTGCAAGCTTTAGAACAAGATTTTGGATGTTTTCTTTCCTGGCAGAGTTTCTCCTTGCAAGATATGGTGGAAAAGCTTTTTGCTGAGTGTAGAGCGGCAAGACACGCAGAAGACGCAGATACGCAGCTCTCCGAAGCTAAGTGCCGGTCCCGGGCTTCTTTCGGCACAAACCGCTCTCAGGAGCTCCCTGCGCTCGCCACAATGCTCTGTGTGCGAAGAAGCCGCTTCTTCGCCTCCGGGAGAATCGGCGAGCGGCAGCTTGCCAAAGGCGAAGATGCAAGCTGCAGCACACAGGCACAGTGTGGGCAGCCTTCAGACTTAGAGAAAACAGTACTTTACCACTCTCCTGCCTTTTCCATGGTTATTCTATTGGAAAAGAACGAGTTTTGGACAACTACCTTTCATTCTTGCCAAACTCTTTGCAGACCCCCGTGCAAGCTTTAGAACCAGATTTTGGATGTTTTCTTTCCTGGCAGAGTTTCTCCTTGCAAGATATGGTGGAAAAGCTTTTTGCTGAGTGTAGAGCGGCAAGACACGCAGAAGACGCAGATACGCAGCTCTCCGAAGCTAAGTGCCGGTCCCGGGCTTCTTTCGGCACAAACCGCTCTCAGGAGCTCCCTGCGCTCGCCACAATGCTCTGTGTGCGAAGAAGCCGCTTCTTCGCCTGCGGGAGAATCGGCGAGCGGCAGCTTCCCAAAGGCGAAGATGCAAGCTGCAGCACACAGGCACAGTGTGGGCAGCCTTCAGACTTAGAGAAAACAGTACTTTACCACTCTCCTGCCTTATCCATGGTTATTCTATTGGAAAAGAACGAGTTTTGGACAACTACCTTTCATTCTTGCCAAACTCTTTGCAGACCTCCGTGCAAGCTTTAGAACAAGATTTTGGATGTTTTCTTTCCTGGCAGAGTTTCTCCTTGCAAGATATGGTGGAAAAGCTTTTTGCTGAGTGTAGAGCGGCAAGACACGCAGAAGACGCAGATACGCAGCTCTCCGAAGCTAAGTGCCGGTCCCGGGCTTCTTTCGGCACAAACCGCTCTCAGGAGCTCCCTGCGCTCGCCACAATGCTCTGTGTGCGAAGAAGCCGCTTCTTCGCCTGCGGGAGAATCGGCGAGCGGCAACTTCCCAAAGGCGAAGATGCAAGCTGCGGCACACAGGCACAGTGTGGGCAGCCTTCAGACTTAGAGAAAACAGTACTTTACCACTCTCCTGCCTTTTCCATGGTTATTCTATTGGAAAAGAACGAGTTTTGGACAACTACCTTTCATTCTTGCCAAACTCTTTGCAGACCTCCGTGCAAGCTTTAGAACAAGATTTTGGATGTTTTCTTTCCTGGCAGAGTTTCTCCTTGCAAGATATGGTGGAAAAGCTTTTGGCTGAGTGTAGAGCGGCAAGACACGCAGAAGACGCAGATACGCAGCTCTCCGAAGCTAAGTGCCGGTCCCGGGCTTCTTTCGGCACAAACCGCTCTCAGGAGCTCCCTGCGCTCGCCACAATGCTCTGTGTGCGAAGAAGCCGCTTCTTCGCCTCCGGGAGAATCGGCGAGCGGCAGCTTCGCAAAGGCGAAGATGCAAGCTGCAGCACACAGGCACAGTGTGGGCAGCCTTCAGACTTAGAGAAAACAGTACTTTACCACTCTCCTGCCTTTTCCATGGTTATTCTATTGGAAAAGAACGAGTTTTGGACAACTACCTTTCATTCTTGCCAAACTCTTTGCAGACCCCCGTGCAAGCTTTAGAACAAGATTTTGGATGTTTTCTTTCCTGGCAGAGTTTCTCCTTGCAAGATATGGTGGAAAAGGTTTTTGCTGAGTGTAGAGCGGCAAGACACGCAGAAGACGCAGATACGCAGCTCTCCGAAGCTAAGTGCCGGTCCCGGGCTTCTTTCGGCACAAACCGCTCTCAGGAGCTCCCTGCGCTCGCCACAATGCTCTGTGTGCGAAGAAGCCGCTTCTTCGCCTCCGGGAGAATCGGCGAGCGGCAGCTTCCCAAAGGCGAAGATGCAAGCTGCGGCACACAGGCACAGTGTGGGCAGCCTTCAGACTTAGAGAAAACAGTACTTTACCACTCTCCTGCCTTTTCCATGGTTATTCTATTGGAAAAGAACGAGTTTTGGACAACTACCTTTCATTCTTGCCAAACTCTTTGCAGACCCCCCTGCAAGCTTTAGAACAAGATTTTGGATGTTTTCTTTCCTGGCAGAGTTTCTCCTTGCAAGATATGGTGGAAAAGCTTTTTGCTGAGTGTAGAGCGGCAAGACACGCAGAAGACGCGGATACGCAGCTCTCCGAAGCTAAGTGCCGGTCCCGGGCTTCTTTCGGCACAAACCGCTCTCAGGAGCTCCCTGCGCTCCCCACAATGCTCTGTGTGCGAAGAAGCCGCTTCTTCGCCTGCGGGAGAATCGGCGAGCGGCAGCTTCCCAAAGGCGAAGATGCAAGCTGCAGCACGCAGGCACAGTGTGGGCAGCCTTCAGACTTAGAGAAAACAGTACTTTACCACTCTCCTGCCTTTTCCATGGTTATTCTATTGGAAAAGAACGAGTTTTGGACAACTACCTTTCATTCTTGCCAAACTCTTTGCAGACCCCCGTGCAAGCTTTAGAACAAGATTTTGGATGTTTTCTTTCCTGGCAGAGTTTCTCCTTGCAAGATATGGTGGAAAAGCTTTTTGCTGAGTGTAGAGCGGCAAGACACGCAGAAGACGCAGATACGCAGCTCTCCGAAGCTAAGTGCCGGTCCCGGCCTTCTTTCGGCAGAAGCCGCTCTTAGGTGCAAACCGCGACCGGCCCAATGCTCTGTGTGCGAAGAAGCCGCTTCTTCGCCTCCGGGAGAATCGGCGAGCGGCAGCTTCCCAAAGGCGAAGATGCAAGCTGCAGCACGCAGGCACAGTGTGGGCAGCCTTCAGACTTAGAGAAAACAGTACTTTACCACTCTCCTGCCTTTTCCATGGTTATTCTATTGGAAAAGAACGAGTTTTGGACAACTACCTTTCATTCTTGCCAAACTCTTTGCAGACCCCCGTGCAAGCTTTAGAACCAGATTTTGGATGTTTTCTTTCCTGGCAGAGTTTCTCCTTGCAAGATATGGTGGAAAAGCTTTTTGCTGAGTGTAGAGCGGCAAGACACGCAGAAGACGCAGATACGCAGCTCTCCGAAGCTAAGTGCCGGTCCCGGGCTTCTTTCGGCACAAACCGCTCTCAGGAGCTCCCTGCGCTCGCCACAATGCTCTGTGTGCGAAGAAGCCGCTTCTTCGCCTCCGGGAGAATCGGCGAGCGGCAGCTTCCCAAAGGCGAAGATGCAAGCTGCGGCACACAGGCACAGTGTGGGCAGCCTTCAGACTTAGAGAAAACAGTACTTTACCACTCTCCTGCCTTTTCCATGGTTATTCTATTGGAAAAGAACGAGTTTTGGACAACTACCTTTCATTCTTGCCAAACTCTTTGCAGACCCCCGTGCAAGCTTTAGAACAAGATTTTGGATGTTTTCTTTCCTGGCAGAGTTTCTCCTTGCAAGATATGGTGGAAAAGCTTTTGGCTGAGTGTAGAGCGGCAAGACACGCAGAAGACGCAGATACGCAGCTCTCCGAAGCTAAGTGCCGGTCCCGGGCTTCTTTCGGCACAAACCGCTCTCAGGAGCTCCCTGCGCTCGCCACAATGCTCTGTGTGCGAAGAAGCCGCTTCTTCGCCTCCGGGAGAATCGGCGAGCGGCAGCTTCCCAAAGGCGAAGATGCAAGCTGCGGCACACAGGCACAGTGTGGGCAGCCTTCAGACTTAGAGAAAACAGTACTTTACCACTCTCCTGCCTTTTCCATGGTTATTCTATTGGAAAAGAACGAGTTTTGGACAACTACCTTTCATTCTTGCCAAACTCTTTGCAGACCCCCGTGCAAGCTTTAGAACAAGATTTTGGATGTTTTCTTTCCTGGCAGAGTTTCTCCTTGCAAGATATGGTGGAAAAGCTTTTGGCTGAGTGTAGAGCGGCAAGACACGCAGAAGACGCAGATACGCAGCTCTCCGAAGCTAAGTGCCGGTCCCGGGCTTCTTTCGGCACAAACCGCTCTCAGGAGCTCCCTGCGCTCGCCACAATGCTCTGTGTGCGAAGAAGCCGCTTCTTCGCCTCCGGGAGAATCGGCGAGCGGCAGCTTCCCAAAGGCGAAGATGCAAGCTGCAGCACGCAGGCACAGTGTGGGCAGCCTTCAGACTTAGAGAAAACAGTACTTTACCACTCTCCTGCCTTTTCCATGGTTATTCTATTGGAAAAGAACGAGTTTTGGACAACTACCTTTCATTCTTGCCAAACTCTTTGCAGACCCCCGTGCAAGCTTTAGAACAAGATTTTGGATGTTTTCTTTCCTGGCAGAGTTTCTCCTTGCAAGATATGGTGGAAAAGCTTTTTGCTGAGTGTAGAGCGGCAAGACACGCAGAAGACGCAGATACGCAGCTCTCCGAAGCTAAGTGCCGGTCCCGGGCTTCTTTCGGCACAAACCGCTCTCAGGAGCTCCCTGCGCTCGCCACAATGCTCTGTGTGCGAAGAAGCCGCTTCTTCGCCTCCGGGAGAATCGGCGAGCGGCAGCTTCCCAAAGGCGAAGATGCAAGCTGCAGCACACAGGCACAGTGTGGGCAGCATTCAGACTTAGAGAAAACAGTACTTTACCACTCTCCTGCCTTATCCATGGTTATTCTATTGGAAAAGAACGAGTTTTGGACAACTACCTTTCATTCTTGCCAAACTCTTTGCAGACCCCCGTGCAAGCTTTAGAACAAGATTTTGGATGTTTTCTTTCCTGGCAGAGTTTCTCCTTGCAAGATATGGTGGAAAAGCTTTTTGCTGAGTGTAGAGCGGCAAGACACGCAGAAGACGCAGATACGCAGCTCTCCGAAGCTAAGTGCCGGTCCCGGGCTTCTTTCGGCACAAACCGCTCTCAGGAGCTCCCTGCGCTCGCCACAATGCTCTGTGTGCGAAGAAGCCGCTTCTTCGCCTGCGGGAGAATCGGCGAGCGGCAGCTTCCCAAAGGCGAAGATGCAAGCTGCGGCACACAGGCACAGTGTGGGCAGCCTTCAGACTTAGAGAAAACAGTACTTTACCACTCTCCTGCCTTTTCCATGGTTATTCTATTGGAAAAGAACGAGTTTTGGACAACTACCTTTCATTCTTGCCAAACTCTTTGCAGACCCCCGTGCAAGCTTTAGAACAAGATTTTGGATGTTTTCTTTCCTGGCAGAGTTTCTCCTTGCAAGATATGGTGGAAAAGCTTTTTGCTGAGTGTAGAGCGGCAAGACACGCAGAAGACGCAGATACGCAGCTCTCCGAAGCTAAGTGCCGGTCCCGGGCTTCTTTCGGCACAAACCGCTCTCAGGAGCTCCCTGCGCTCGCCACAATGCTCTGTGTGCGAAGAAGCCGCTTCTTCGCCTGCGGGAGAATCGGCGAGCGGCAGCTTCCCAAAGGCGAAGATGCAAGCTGCAGCACACAGGCACAGTGTGGGCAGCCTTCAGACTTAGAGAAAACAGTACTTTACCACTCTCCTGCCTTTTCCATGGTTATTCTATTGGAAAAGAACGAGTTTTGGACAACTACCTTTCATTCTTGCCAAACTCTTTGCAGACCCCCGTGCAAGCTTTAGAACAAGATTTTGGATGTTTTCTTTCCTGGCAGAGTTTCTCCTTGCAAGATATGGTGGAAAAGCTTTTTGCTGAGTGTAGAGCGGCAAGACACGCAGAAGACGCAGATACGCAGCTCTCCGAAGCTAAGTGCCGGTCCCGGGCTTCTTTCGGCACAAACCGCTCTCAGGAGCTCCCTGCGCTCGCCACAATGCTCTGTGTGCGAAGAAGCCGCTTCTTCGCCTGCGGAAGAATCGGCGAGCGGCAGCTTCCCAAAGGCGAAGATGCAAGCTGCAGCACACAGGCACAGTGTGGGCAGCCTTCAGACTTAGAGAAAACAGTACTTTACCACTCTCCTGCCTTTTCCATGGTTATTCTATTGGAAAAGAACGAGTTTTGGACAACTACCTTTCATTCTTGCCAAACTCTTTGCAGACCCCCGTGCAAGCTTTAGAACAAGATTTTGGATGTTTTCTTTCCTGGCAGAGTTTCTCCTTGCAAGATATGGTGGAAAAGCTTTTTGCTGAGTGTAGAGCGGCAAGACACGCAGAAGACGCGGATACGCAGCTCTCCGAAGCTAAGTGCCGGTCCCGGGCTTCTTTCGGCACAAACCGCTCTCAGGAGCTCCCTGCGCTCGCCACAATGCTCTGTGTGCGAAGAAGCCGCTTCTTCGCCTCCGGGAGAATCGGCGAGCGGCAGCTTCCCAAAGGCGAAGATGCAAGCTGCAGCACACAGGCACAGTGTGGGCAGCATTCAGACTTCGAGAAAACAGTACTTTACCACTCTCCTGCCTTTTCCATGGTTATTCTATTGGAAAAGAACGAGTTTTGGACAACTACCTTTCATTCTTGCCAAACTCTTTGCAGACCCCCGTGCAAGCTTTAGAAGAAGATTTTGGATGTTTTCTTTCCTGGCAGAGTTTCTCCTTGCAAGATATGGTGGAAAAGCTTTTGTCTGAGTGTAGAGCGGCAAGACACGCAGAAGACGCAGATACGCAGCTCTCCGAAGCTAAGTGCCGGTCCCGGGCTTCTTTCGGCACAAACCGCTCTCAGGAGCTCCCTGCGCTCGCCACAATGCTCTGTGTGCGAAGAAGCCGCTTCTTCGCCTCCGGGAGAATCGGCGAGCGGCAGCTTCCCAAAGGCGAAGATGCAAGCTGCAGCACACAGGCACAGTGTGGGCAGCCTTCAGACTTAGAGAAAACAGTACTTTACCACTCTCCTGCCTTTTCCATGGTTATTCTATTGGAAAAGAACGAGTTTTGGACAACTACCTTTCATTCTTGCCAAACTCTTTGCAGACCCCCGTGCAAGCTTTAGAACAAGATTTTGGATGTTTTCTTTCCTGGCAGAGTTTCTCCTTGCAAGATATGGTGGAAAAGCTTTTTGCTGAGTGTAGAGCGGCAAGACACGCAGAAGACGCAGATACGCAGCTCTCCGAAGCTAAGTGCCAGTCCCGGGCTTCTTTCGGCACAAACCGCTCTCAGGAGCTCCCTGCGCTCGCCACAATGCTCTGTGTGCGAAGAAGCCGCTTCTTCGCCTCCGGGAGAATCGGCGAGCGGCAGCTTCCCAAAGGCGAAGATGCAAGCTGCAGCACACAGGCACAGTGTGGGCAGCATTCAGACTTAGAGAAAACAGTACTTTACCACTCTCCTGCCTTTTCCATGGTTATTCTATTGGAAAAGAACGAGTTTTGGACAACTACCTTTCATTCTTGCCAAACTCTTTGCAGACCCCCGTGCAAGCTTTAGAACAAGTTTTTGGATGTTTTCTTTCCTGGCAGAGTTTCTCCTTGCAAGATATGGTGGAAAAGCTTTTTGCTGAGTGTAGAGCGGCAAGACACGCAGAAGACGCGGATACGCAGCTCTCCGAAGCTAAGTGCCGGTCCCGGGCTTCTTTCGGCACAAACCGCTCTCAGGAGCTCCCTGCGCTCGCCACAATGCTCTGTGTGCGAAGAAGCCGCTTCTTCGCCTCCGGGAGAATCGGCGAGCGGCAGCTTCCCAAAGGCGAAGATGCAAGCTGCAGCACACAGGCACAGTGTGGGCAGCCTTCAGACTTAGAGAAAACAGTACTTTACCACTCTCCTGCCTTTTCCATGGTTATTCTATTGGAAAAGAACGAGTTTTGGACAACTACCTTTCATTCTTGCCAAACTCTTTGCAGACCCCCGTGCAAGCTTTAGAACAAGATTTTGGATGTTTTCTTTCCTGGCAGAGTTTCTCCTTGCAAGATATGGTGGAAAAGCTTTTGGCTGAGTGTAGAGCGGCAAGACACGCAGAAGACGCAGATACGCAGCTCTCCGAAGCTAAGTGCCGGTCCCGGGCTTCTTTCGGCACAAACCGCTCTCAGGAGCTCCCTGCGCTCGCCACAATGCTCTGTGTGCGAAGAAGCCGCTTCTTCGCCTGCGGGAGAATCGGCGAGCGGCAGCTTCCCAAAGGCGAAGATGCAAGCTGCAGCACACAGGCACAGTGTGGGCAGCATTCAGACTTAGAGAAAACAGTACTTTACCACTCTCCTGCCTTTTCCATGGTTATTCTATTGGAAAAGAACGAGTTTTGGACAACTACCTTTCATTCTTGCCAAACTCTTTGCAGACCCCCGTGCAAGCTTTAGAACAAGATTTTGGATGTTTTCTTTCCTGGCAGAGTTTCTCCTTGCAAGATATGGTGGAAAAGCTTTTTGCTGAGTGTAGAGCGGCAAGACACGCAGAAGACGCAGATACGCAGCTCTCCGAAGCTAAGTGCCGGTCCCGGGCTTCTTTCGGCACAAACCGCTCTCAGGAGCTCCCTGCGCTCGCCACAATGCTCTGTGTGCGAAGAAGCCGCTTCTTCGCCTGCGGAAGAATCGGCGAGCGGCAGCTTCCCAAAGGCGAAGATGCAAGCTGCAGCACACAGGCACAGTGTGGGCAGCCTTCAGACTTAGAGAAAACAGTACTTTACCACTCTCCTGCCTTTTCCATGGTTATTCTATTGGAAAAGAACGAGTTTTGGACAACTACCTTTCATTCTTGCCAAACTCTTTGCAGACCCCCGTGCAAGCTTTAGAACAAGATTTTGGATGTTTTCTTTCCTGGCAGAGTTTCTCCTTGCAAGATATGGTGGAAAAGCTTTTTGCTGAGTGTAGAGCGGCAAGACACGCAGAAGACGCGGATACGCAGCTCTCCGAAGCTAAGTGCCGGTCCCGGGCTTCTTTCGGCACAAACCGCTCTCAGGAGCTCCCTGCGCTCGCCACAATGCTCTGTGTGCGAAGAAGCCGCTTCTTCGCCTCCGGGAGAATCGGCGAGCGGCAGCTTCCCAAAGGCGAAGATGCAAGGTGCAGCACACAGGCACAGTGTGGGCAGCATTCAGACTTCGAGAAAACAGTACTTTACCACTCTCCTGCCTTTTCCATGGTTATTCTATTGGAAAAGAACGAGTTTTGGACAACTACCTTTCATTCTTGCCAAACTCTTTGCAGACCCCCGTGCAAGCTTTAGAACAAGATTTTGGATGTTTTCTTTCCTGGCAGAGTTTCTCCTTGCAAGATATGGTGGAAAAGCTTTTGTCTGAGTGTAGAGCGGCAAGACACGCAGAAGACGCAGATACGCAGCTCTCCGAAGCTAAGTGCCGGTCCCGGGCTTCTTTCGGCACAAACCGCTCTCAGGAGCTCCCTGCGCTCGCCACAATGCTCTGTGTGCGAAGAAGCCGCTTCTTCGCCTCCGGGAGAATCGGCGAGCGGCAGCTTCCCAAAGGCGAAGATGCAAGCTGCAGCACACAGGCACAGTGTGGGCAGCCTTCAGACTTAGAGAAAACAGTACTTTACCACTCTCCTGCCTTTTCCATGGTTATTCTATTGGAAAAGAACGAGTTTTGGACAACTACCTTTCATTCTTGCCAAACTCTTTGCAGACCCCCGTGCAAGCTTTAGAACAAGATTTTGGATGTTTTCTTTCCTGGCAGAGTTTCTCCTTGCAAGATATGGTGGAAAAGCTTTTGGCTGAGTGTAGAGCGGCAAGACACGCAGAAGACGCAGATACGCAGCTCTCCGAAGCTAAGTGCCGGTCCCGGGCTTCTTTCGGCACAAACCGCTCTCAGGAGCTCCCTGCGCTCGCCACAATGCTCTGTGTGCGAAGAAGCCGCTTCTTCGCCTCCGGGAGAATCGGCGAGCGGCAGCTTCCCAAAGGCGAAGATGCAAGCTGCAGCACGCAGGCACAGTGTGGGCAGCCTTCAGACTTAGAGAAAACAGTACTTTACCACTCTCCTGCCTTTTCCATGGTTATTCTATTGGAAAAGAACGAGTTTTGGACAACTACCTTTCATTCTTGCCAAACTCTTTGCAGACCCCCGTGCAAGCTTTAGAACAAGATTTTGGATGTTTTCTTTCCTGGCAGAGTTTCTCCTTGCAAGATATGGTGGAAAAGCTTTTGGCTGAGTGTAGAGCGGCAAGACACGCAGAAGACGCAGATACGCAGCTCTCCGAAGCTAAGTGCCGGTCCCGGGCTTCTTTCGGCACAAACCGCTCTCAGGAGCTCCCTGCGCTCGCCACAATGCTCTGTGTGCGAAGAAGCCGCTTCTTCGCCTCCGGGAGAATCGGCGAGCGGCAGCTTCCCAAAGGCGAAGATGCAAGCTGCAGCACACAGGCACAGTGTGGGCAGCATTCAGACTTAGAGAAAACAGTACTTTACCACTCTCCTGCCTTATCCATGGTTATTCTATTGGAAAAGAATGAGTTTTGGACAACTACCTTTCATTCTTGCCAAACTCTTTGCAGACCCCCGTGCAAGCTTTAGAACAAGATTTTGGATGTTTTCTTTCCTGGCAGAGTTTCTCCTTGCAAGATATGGTGGAAAAGCTTTTTGCTGAGTGTAGAGCGGCAAGACACACAGAAGACGCAGATACGCAGCTCTCCGAAGCTAAGTGCCGGTCCCGGGCTTCTTTCGGCACAAACCGCTCTCAGGAGCTCCCTGCGCTCGCCACAATGCTCTGTGTGCGAAGAAGCCGCTTCTTCGCCTGCGGGAGAATCGGCGAGCGGCAGCTTGCCAAAGGCGAAGATGCAAGCTGCGGCACACAGGCACAGTGTGGGCAGCCTTCAGACTTAGAGAAAACAGTACTTTACCACTCTCCTGCCTTTTCCATGGTTATTCTATTGGAAAAGAACGAGTTTTGGACAACTACCTTTCATTCTTGCCAAACTCTTTGCAGACCCCCCTGCAAGCTTTAGAACAAGATTTTGGATGTTTTCTTTCCTGGCAGAGTTTCTCCTTGCAAGATATGGTGGAAAAGCTTTTTGCTGAGTGTAGAGCGGCAAGACACGCAGAAGACGCGGATACGCAGCTCTCCGAAGCTAAGTGCCGGTCCCGGGCTTCTTTCGGCACAAACCGCTCTCAGGAGCTCCCTGCGCTCGCCACAATGCTCTGTGTGCGAAGAAGCCGCTTCTTCGCCTGCGGGAGAATCGGCGAGCGGCAGCTTCCCAAAGGCGAAGATGCAAGCTGCAGCACGCAGGCACAGTGTGGGCAGCATTCAGACTTAGAGAAAACAGTACTTTACCACTCTCCTGCCTTTTCCATGGTTATTCTATTGGAAAAGAACGAGTTTTGGACAACTACCTTTCATTCTTGCCAAACTCTTTGCAGACCCCCGTGCAAGCTTTAGAACAAGATTTTGGATGTTTTTTTTCCTGGCAGAGTTTCTCCTTGCAAGATATGGTGGAAAAGCTTTTTGCTGAGTGTAGAGCGGCAAGACACGCAGAAGACGCAGATACGCAGCTCTCCGAAGCTAAGTGCCGGTCCCGGGCTTCTTTCGGCACAAACCGCTCTCAGGAGCTCCCTGCGCTCGCCACAATGCTCTGTGTGCGAAGAAGCCGCTTCTTCGCCTGCGGGAGAATCGGCGAGCGGCAGCTTCCCAAAGGCGAAGATGCAAGCTGCGGCACACAGGCACAGTGTGGGCAGCCTTCAGACTTAGAGAAAACAGTACTTTACCACTCTCCTGCCTTTTCCATGGTTATTCTATTGGAAAAGAACGAGTTTTGGACAACTACCTTTCATTCTTGCCAAACTCTTTGCAGACCCCCGTGCAAGCTTTAGAACAAGATTTTGGATGTTTTCTTTCCTGGCAGAGTTTCTCCTTGCAAGATATGGTGGAAAAGCTTTTTGCTGAGTGTAGAGCGGCAAGACACGCAGAAGACGCAGATACGCAGCTCTCCGAAGCTAAGTGCCGGTCCCGGGCTTCTTTCGGCACAAACCCTTCTCAGGAGCTCCCTGCGCTCGCCACAATGCTCTGTGTGCGAAGAAGCCGCTTCTTCGCCTGCGGGAGAATCGGCGAGCGGCAGCTTCCCAAAGGCGAAGATGCAAGCTGCAGCACACAGGCACAGTGTGGGCAGCCTTCAGACTTAGAGAAAACAGTACTTTACCACTCTCCTGCCTTTTCCATGGTTATTCTATTGGAAAAGAACGAGTTTTGGACAACTACCTTTCATTCTTGCCAAACTCTTTGCAGACCCCCGTGCAAGCTTTAGAACCAGATTTTGGATGTTTTCTTTCCTGGCAGAGTTTCTCCTTGCAAGATATGGTGGAAAAGCTTTTTGCTGAGTGTAGAGCGGCAAGACACGCAGAAGACGCAGATACGCAGCTCTCCGAAGCTAAGTGCCGGTCCCGGGCTTCTTTCGGCACAAACCGCTCTCAGGAGCTCCCTGCGCTCGCCACAATGCTCTGTGTGCGAAGAAGCCGCTTCTTCGCCTGCGGGAGAATCGGCGAGCGGCAGCTTCCCAAAGGCGAAGATGCAAGCTGCAGCACACAGGCACAGTGTGGGCAGCCTTCAGACTTAGAGAAAACAGTACTTTACCACTCTCCTGCCTTATCCATGGTTATTCTATTGGAAAAGAACGAGTTTTGGACAACTACCTTTCATTCTTGCCAAACTCTTTGCAGACCTCCGTGCAAGCTTTAGAACAAGATTTTGGATGTTTTCTTTCCTGGCAGAGTTTCTCCTTGCAAGATATGGTGGAAAAGCTTTTGGCTGAGTGTAGAGCGGCAAGACACGCAGAAGACGCAGATACGCAGCTCTCCGAAGCTAAGTGCCGGTCCCGGGCTTCTTTCGGCACAAACCGCTCTCAGGAGCTCCCTGCGCTCGCCACAATGCTCTGTGTGCGAAGAAGCCGCTTCTTCGCCTCCGGGAGAATCGGCGAGCGGCAGCTTCGCAAAGGCGAAGATGCAAGCTGCAGCACACAGGCACAGTGTGGGCAGCCTTCAGACTTAGAGAAAACAGTACTTTACCACTCTCCTGCCTTTTCCATGGTTATTCTATTGGAAAAGAACGAGTTTTGGACAACTACCTTTCATTCTTGCCAAACTCTTTGCAGACCCCCGTGCAAGCTTTAGAACCAGATTTTGGATGTTTTCTTTCCTGGCAGAGTTTCTCCTTGCAAGATATGGTGGAAAAGCTTTTTGCTGAGTGTAGAGCGGCAAGACACGCAGAAGACGCAGATACGCAGCTCTCCGAAGCTAAGTGCCGGTCCCGGGCTTCTTTCGGCACAAACCGCTCTCAGGAGCTCCCTGCGCTCGCCACAATGCTCTGTGTGCGAAGAAGCCGCTTCTTCGCCTCCGGGAGAATCGGCGAGCGGCAGCTTGCCAAAGGCGAAGATGCAAGCTGCAGCACACAGGCACAGTGTGGGCAGCCTTCAGACTTAGAGAAAACAGTACTTTACCACTCTCCTGCCTTTTCCATGGTTATTCTATTGGAAAAGAACGAGTTTTGGACAACTACCTTTCATTCTTGCCAAACTCTTTGCAGACCCCCGTGCAAGCTTTAGTACAAGATTTTGGATGTTTTCTTTCCTGGCAGAGTTTCTCCTTGCAAGATATGGTGGAAAAGCTTTTGGCTGAGTGTAGAGCGGCAAGACACGCAGAAGACGCAGATACGCAGCTCTCCGAAGCTAAGTGCCGGTCCCGGGCTTCTTTCGGCACAAACCGCTCTCAGGAGCTCCCTGCGCTCGCCACAATGCTCTGTGTGCGAAGAAGCCGCTTCTTCGCCTCCGGGAGAATCGGCGAGCGGCAGCTTCCCAAAGGCGAAGATGCAAGCTGCAGCACGCAGGCACAGTGTGGGCAGCATTCAGACTTAGAGAAAACAGTACTTTACCACTCTCCTGCCTTTTCCATGGTTATTCTATTGGAAAAGAACGAGTTTTGGACAACTACCTTTCATTCTTGCCAAACTCTTTGCAGACCCCCGTGCAAGCTTTAGAACAAGATTTTGGATGTTTTCTTTCCTGGCAGAGTTTCTCCTTGCAAGATATGGTGGAAAAGCTTTTGGCTGAGTGTAGAGCGGCAAGACACGCAGAAGACGCAGATACGCAGCTCTCCGAAGCTAAGTGCCGGTCCCGGGCTTCTTTCGGCACAAACCGCTCTCAGGAGCTCCCTGCGCTCGCCACAATGCTCTGTGTGCGAAGAAGCCGCTTCTTCGCCTGCGGGAGAATCGGCGAGCGGCAGCTTCCCAAAGGCGAAGATGCAAGCTGCGGCACACAGGCACAGTGTGGGCAGCCTTCAGACTTAGAGAAAACAGTACTTTACCACTCTCCTGCCTTTTCCATGGTTATTCTATTGGAAAAGAACGAGTTTTGGACAACTACCTTTCATTCTTGCCAAACTCTTTGCAGACCCCCGTGCAAGCTTTAGAACAAGATTTTGGATGTTTTCTTTCCTGGCAGAGTTTCTCCTTGCAAGATATGGTGGAAAAGCTTTTTGCTGAGTGTAGAGCGGCAAGACACGCAGAAGACGCAGATACGCAGCTCTCCGAAGCTAAGTGCCGGTCCCGGGCTTCTTTCGGCACAAACCGCTCTCAGGAGCTCCCTGCGCTCGCCACAATGCTCTGTGTGCGAAGAAGCCGCTTCTTCGCCTGCGGGAGAATCGGCGAGCGGCAGCTTCCCAAAGGCGAAGATGCAAGCTGCAGCACACAGGCACAGTGTGGGCAGCCTTCAGACTTAGAGAAAACAGTACTTTACCACTCTCCTGCCTTATCCATGGTTATTCTATTGGAAAAGAACGAGTTTTGGACAACTACCTTTCATTCTTGCCAAACTCTTTGCAGACCCCCGTGCAAGCTTTAGAACAAGATTTTGGATGTTTTCTTT
Organism: Molothrus aeneus; assembly: GCF_037042795.1. Taxonomy (NCBI): domain Eukaryota; kingdom Metazoa; phylum Chordata; class Aves; order Passeriformes; family Icteridae; genus Molothrus; species Molothrus aeneus. Next base: position 15,357 of record NW_027099069.1, on the reverse strand, counting down.
CCTGGCAGAGTTTCTCCTTGCAAGATATGGTGGAAAAGCTTTTGGCTGAGTGTAGAGCGGCAAGACACGCAGAAGACGCAGATACGCAGCTCTCCGAAGCTAAGTGCCGGTCCCGGGCTTCTTTCGGCACAAAACGCTCTCAGGAGCTCCCTGCGCTCGCCACAATGCTCTGTGTGCGAAGAAGCCGCTTCTTCGCCTCCGGGAGAATCGGCGAGCGGCAGCTTCCCAAAGGCGAAGATGCAAGCTGCAGCACACAGGCACAGTGTGGGCAGCCTTCAGACTTAGAGAAAACAGTACTTTACCACTCTCCTGCCTTTTCCATGGTTATTCTATTGGAAAAGAACGAGTTTTGGACAACTACCTTTCATTCTTGCCAAACTCTTTGCAGACCCCCGTGCAAGCTTTAGAACAAGATTTTGGATGTTTTCTTTCCTGGCAGAGTTTCTCCTTGCAAGATATGGTGGAAAAGCTTTTTGCTGAGTGTAGAGCGGCAAGACACGCAGAAGACGCAGATACGCAGCTCTCCGAAGCTAAGTGCCGGTCCCGGGCTTCTTTCGGCACAAACCGCTCTCAGGAGCTCCCTGCGCTCGCCACAATGCTCTGTGTGTGAAGAAGCCGCTTCTTCGCCTCCGGGAGAATCGGCGAGCGGCAGCTTCCCAAAGGCGAAGATGCAAGCTGCAGCAAACAGGCACAGTGTGGGCAGCATTCAGACTTAGAGAAAACAGTACTTTACCACTCTCCTGCCTTATCCATGTTTATTCTATTGGAAAAGAACGAGTTTTGGACAACTACCTTTCATTCTTGCCAAACTCTTTGCAGACCCCCGTGCAAGCTTTAGAACCAGATTTTGGATGTTTTCTTTCCTGGCAGAGTTTCTCCTTGCAAGATATGGTGGAAAAGCTTTTTGCTGAGTGTAGAGCGGCAAGACACGCAGAAGACGCAGATACGCAGCTCTCCGAAGCTAAGTGCCGGTCCCGGGCTTCTTTCGGCACAAACCGCTCTCAGGAGCTCCCTGCGCTCGCCACAATGCTCTGTGTGCGAAGAAGCCGCTTCTTCGCCTCCGGGAGAATCGGCGAGCGGCAGCTTCCCAAAGGCGAAGATGCAAGCTGCAGCACGCAGGCACAGTGTGGGCAGCATTCAGACTTAGAGAAAACAGTACTTTACCACTCTCCTGCCTTTTCCATGGTTATTCTATTGGAAAAGAACGAGTTTTGGACAACTACCTTTCATTCTTGCCAAACTCTTTGCAGACCCCCGTGCAAGCTTTAGAACAAGATTTTGGATGTTTTCTTTCCTGGCAGAGTTTCTCCTTGCAAGATATGGTGGAAAAGCTTTTTGCTGAGTGTAGAGCGGCAAGACACGCAGAAGACGCAGATACGCAGCTCTCCGAAGCTAAGTGCCGGTCCCGGGCTTCTTTCGGCACAAACCGCTCTCAGGAGCTCCCTGCGCTCGCCACAATGCTCTGTGTGCGAAGAAGCCGCTTCTTCGCCTGCGGGAGAATCGGCGAGCGGCAGCTTCCCAAAGGCGAAGATGCAAGCTGCGGCACACAGGCACAGTGTGGGCAGCCTTCAGACTTAGAGAAAACAGTACTTTACCACTCTCCTGCCTTTTCCATGGTTATTCTATTGGAAAAGAACGAGTTTTGGACAACTACCTTTCATTCTTGCCAAACTCTTTGCAGACCCCCGTGCAAGCTTTAGAACAAGATTTTGGATGTTTTCTTTCCTGGCAGAGTTTCTCCTTGCAAGATATGGTGGAAAAGCTTTTGGCTGAGTGTAGAGCGGCAAGACACGCAGAAGACGCAGATACGCAGCTCTCCGAAGCTAAGTGCCGGTCCCGGGCTTCTTTCGGCACAAACCGCTCTCAGGAGCTCCCTGCGCTCGCCACAATGCTCTGTGTGCGAAGAAGCCGCTTCTTCGCCTGCGGGAGAATCGGCGAGCGGCAGCTTCCCAAAGGCGAAGATGCAAGCTGCGGCACACAGGCACAGTGTGGGCAGCCTTCAGACTTAGAGAAAACAGTACTTTACCACTCTCCTGCCTTTTCCATGGTTATTCTATTGGAAAAGAACGAGTTTTGGACAACTACCTTTCATTCTTGCCAAACTCTTTGCAGACCCCCGTGCAAGCTTTAGAACAAGATTTTGGATGTTTTCTTTCCTGGCAGAGTTTCTCCTTGCAAGATATGGTGGAAAAGCTTTTTGCTGAGTGTAGAGCGGCAAGACACGCAGAAGACGCAGATACGCAGCTCTCCGAAGCTAAGTGCCGGTCCCGGGCTTCTTTCGGCACAAACCGCTCTCAGGAGCTCCCTGCGCTCGCCACAATGCTCTGTGTGCGAAGAAGCCGCTTCTTCGCCTGCGGGAGAATCGGCGAGCGGCAGCTTCCCAAAGGCGAAGATGCAAGCTGCAGCACACAGGCACAGTGTGGGCAGCCTTCAGACTTAGAGAAAACAGTACTTTACCACTCTCCTGCCTTATCCATGGTTATTCTATTGGAAAAGAACGAGTTTTGGACAACTACCTTTCATTCTTGCCAAACTCTTTGCAGACCCCCGTGCAAGCTTTAGAACAAGATTTTGGATGTTTTCTTTCCTGGCAGAGTTTCTCCTTGCAAGATATGGTGGAAAAGCTTTTGGCTGAGTGTAGAGCGGCAAGACACGCAGAAGACGCAGATACGCAGCTCTCCGAAGCTAAGTGCCGGTCCCGGGCTTCTTTCGGCACAAAACGCTCTCAGGAGCTCCCTGCGCTCGCCACAATGCTCTGTGTGCGAAGAAGCCGCTTCTTCGCCTGCGGGAGAATCGGCGAGCGGCAGCTTCCCAAAGGCGAAGATGCAAGCTGCGGCACACAGGCACAGTGTGGGCAGCCTTCAGACTTAGAGAAAACAGTACTTTACCACTCTCCTGCCTTTTCCATGGTTATTCTATTGGAAAAGAACGAGTTTTGGACAACTACCTTTCATTCTTGCCAAACTCTTTGCAGACCCCCGTGCAAGCTTTAGAACAAGATTTTGGATGTTTTCTTTCCTGGCAGAGTTTCTCCTTGCAAGATATGGTGGAAAAGCTTTTTGCTGAGTGTAGAGCGGCAAGACACGCAGAAGACGCAGATACGCAGCTCTCCGAAGCTAAGTGCCGGTCCCGGGCTTCTTTCGGCACAAACCGCTCTCAGGAGCTCCCTGCGCTCGCCACAATGCTCTGTGTGTGAAGAAGCCGCTTCTTCGCCTCCGGGAGAATCGGCGAGCGGCAGCTTCCCAAAGGCGAAGATGCAAGCTGCAGCAAACAGGCACAGTGTGGGCAGCATTCAGACTTAGAGAAAACAGTACTTTACCACTCTCCTGCCTTATCCATGTTTATTCTATTGGAAAAGAACGAGTTTTGGACAACTACCTTTCATTCTTGCCAAACTCTTTGCAGACCCCCGTGCAAGCTTTAGAACCAGATTTTGGATGTTTTCTTTCCTGGCAGAGTTTCTCCTTGCAAGATATGGTGGAAAAGCTTTTTGCTGAGTGTAGAGCGGCAAGACACGCAGAAGACGCAGATACGCAGCTCTCCGAAGCTAAGTGCCGGTCCCGGGCTTCTTTCGGCACAAACCGCTCTCAGGAGCTCCCTGCGCTCGCCACAATGCTCTGTGTGCGAAGAAGCCGCTTCTTCGCCTCCGGGAGAATCGGCGAGCGGCAGCTTCCCAAAGGCGAAGATGCAAGCTGCAGCACGCAGGCACAGTGTGGGCAGCATTCAGACTTAGAGAAAACAGTACTTTACCACTCTCCTGCCTTTTCCATGGTTATTCTATTGGAAAAGAACGAGTTTTGGACAACTACCTTTCATTCTTGCCAAACTCTTTGCAGACCCCCGTGCAAGCTTTAGAACAAGATTTTGGATGTTTTCTTTCCTGGCAGAGTTTCTCCTTGCAAGATATGGTGGAAAAGCTTTTTGCTGAGTGTAGAGCGGCAAGACACGCAGAAGACGCAGATACGCAGCTCTCCGAAGCTAAGTGCCGGTCCCGGGCTTCTTTCGGCACAAACCGCTCTCAGGAGCTCCCTGCGCTCGCCACAATGCTCTGTGTGCGAAGAAGCCGCTTCTTCGCCTGCGGGAGAATCGGCGAGCGGCAGCTTGCCAAAGGCGAAGATGCAAGCTGCGGCACACAGGCACAGTGTGGGCAGCCTTCAGACTTAGAGAAAACAGTACTTTACCACTCTCCTGCCTTTTCCATGGTTATTCTATTGGAAAAGAACGAGTTTTGGACAACTACCTTTCATTCTTGCCAAACTCTTTGCAGACCCCCGTGCAAGCTTTAGAACCAGATTTTGGATGTTTTCTTTCCTGGCAGAGTTTCTCCTTGCAAGATATGGTGGAAAAGCTTTTTGCTGAGTGTAGAGCGGCAAGACACGCAGAAGACGCAGATACGCAGCTCTCCGAAGCTAAGTGCCGGTCCCGGGCTTCTTTCGGCACAAACCGCTCTCAGGAGCTCCCTGCGCTCGCCACAATGCTCTGTGTGCGAAGAAGCCGCTTCTTCGCCTGCGGGAGAATCGGCGAGCGGCAGCTTCCCAAAGGCGAAGATGCAAGCTGCGGCACACAGGCACAGTGTGGGCAGCCTTCAGACTTAGAGAAAACAGTACTTTACCACTCTCCTGCCTTTTCCATGGTTATTCTATTGGAAAAGAACGAGTTTTGGACAACTACCTTTCATTCTTGCCAAACTCTTTGCAGACCCCCGTGCAAGCTTTAGAACAAGATTTTGGATGTTTTCTTTCCTGGCAGAGTTTCTCCTTGCAAGATATGGTGGAAAAGCTTTTGGCTGAGTGTAGAGCGGCAAGACACGCAGAAGACGCAGATACGCAGCTCTCCGAAGCTAAGTGCCGGTCCCGGGCTTCTTTCGGCACAAACCGCTCTCAGGAGCTCCCTGCGCTCGCCACAATGCTCTGTGTGCGAAGAAGCCGCTTCTTCGCCTCCGGGAGAATCGGCGAGCGGCAGCTTCCCAAAGGCGAAGATGCAAGCTGCGGCACACAGGCACAGTGTGGGCAGCCTTCAGACTTAGAGAAAACAGTACTTTACCACTCTCCTGCCTTTTCCATGGTTATTCTATTGGAAAAGAACGAGTTTTGGACAACTACCTTTCATTCTTGCCAAACTCTTTGCAGACCCCCGTGCAAGCTTTAGAACAAGATTTTGGATGTTTTCTTTCCTGGCAGAGTTTCTCCTTGCAAGATATGGTGGAAAAGCTTTTGGCTGAGTGTAGAGCGGCAAGACACGCAGAAGACGCAGATACGCAGCTCTCCGAAGCTAAGTGCCGGTCCCGGGCTTCTTTCGGCACAAACCGCTCTCAGGAGCTCCCTGCGCTCGCCACAATGCTCTGTGTGCGAAGAAGCCGCTTCTTCGCCTCCGGGAGAATCGGCGAGCGGCAGCTTCCCAAAGGCGAAGATGCAAGCTGCAGCACGCAGGCACAGTGTGGGCAGCCTTCAGACTTAGAGAAAACAGTACTTTACCACTCTCCTGCCTTTTCCATGGTTATTCTATTGGAAAAGAACGAGTTTTGGACAACTACCTTTCATTCTTGCCAAACTCTTTGCAGACCCCCGTGCAAGCTTTAGAACAAGATTTTGGATGTTTTCTTTCCTGGCAGAGTTTCTCCTTGCAAGATATGGTGGAAAAGCTTTTGGCTGAGTGTAGAGCGGCAAGACACGCAGAAGACGCAGATACGCAGCTCTCCGAAGCTAAGTGCCGGTCCCGGGCTTCTTTCGGCACAAACCGCTCTCAGGAGCTCCCTGCGCTCGCCACAATGCTCTGTGTGCGAAGAAGCCGCTTCTTCGCCTCCGGGAGAATCGGCGAGCGGCAGCTTCCCAAAGGCGAAGATGCAAGCTGCAGCACACAGGCACAGTGTGGGCAGCATTCAGACTTAGAGAAAACAGTACTTTACCACTCTCCTGCCTTATCCATGGTTATTCTATTGGAAAAGAACGAGTTTTGGACAACTACCTTTCATTCTTGCCAAACTCTTTGCAGACCCCCGTGCAAGCTTTAGAACAAGATTTTGGATGTTTTCTTTCCTGGCAGAGTTTCTCCTTGCAAGATATGGTGGAAAAGCTTTTTGCTGAGTGTAGAGCGGCAAGACACACAGAAGACGCAGATACGCAGCTCTCCGAAGCTAAGTGCCGGTCCCGGGCTTCTTTCGGCACAAACCGCTCTCAGGAGCTCCCTGCGCTCGCCACAATGCTCTGTGTGCGAAGAAGCCGCTTCTTCGCCTGCGGGAGAATCGGCGAGCGGCAGCTTGCCAAAGGCGAAGATGCAAGCTGCGGCACACAGGCACAGTGTGGGCAGCCTTCAGACTTAGAGAAAACAGTACTTTACCACTCTCCTGCCTTTTCCATGGTTATTCTATTGGAAAAGAACGAGTTTTGGACAACTACCTTTCATTCTTGCCAAACTCTTTGCAGACCCCCGTGCAAGCTTTAGAACAAGATTTTGGATGTTTTCTTTCCTGGCAGAGTTTCTCCTTGCAAGATATGGTGGAAAAGCTTTTTGCTGAGTGTAGAGCGGCAAGACACGCAGAAGACGCAGATACGCAGCTCTCCGAAGCTAAGTGCCGGTCCCGGGCTTCTTTCGGCACAAACCGCTCTCAGGAGCTCCCTGCGCTCGCCACAATGCTCTGTGTGCGAAGAAGCCGCTTCTTCGCCTGCGGGAGAATCGGCGAGCGGCAGCTTCCCAAAGGCGAAGATGCAAGCTGCGGCACACAGGCACAGTGTGGGCAGCCTTCAGACTTAGAGAAAACAGTACTTTACCACTCTCCTGCCTTTTCCATGGTTATTCTATTGGAAAAGAACGAGTTTTGGACAACTACCTTTCATTCTTGCCAAACTCTTTGCAGACCCCCGTGCAAGCTTTAGAACAAGATTTTGGATGTTTTCTTTCCTGGCAGAGTTTCTCCTTGCAAGATATGGTGGAAAAGCTTTTGGCTGAGTGTAGAGCGGCAAGACACGCAGAAGACGCAGATACGCAGCTCTCCGAAGCTAAGTGCCGGTCCCGGGCTTCTTTCGGCACAAACCGCTCTCAGGAGCTCCCTGCGCTCGCCACAATGCTCTGTGTGCGAAGAAGCCGCTTCTTCGCCTCCGGGAGAATCGGCGAGCGGCAGCTTCCCAAAGGCGAAGATGCAAGCTGCGGCACACAGGCACAGTGTGGGCAGCCTTCAGACTTAGAGAAAACAGTACTTTACCACTCTCCTGCCTTTTCCATGGTTATTCTATTGGAAAAGAACGAGTTTTGGACAACTACCTTTCATTCTTGCCAAACTCTTTGCAGACCCCCGTGCAAGCTTTAGAACAAGATTTTGGATGTTTTCTTTCCTGGCAGAGTTTCTCCTTGCAAGATATGGTGGAAAAGCTTTTTGCTGAGTGTAGAGCGGCAAGACACGCAGAAGACGCAGATACGCAGCTCTCCGAAGCTAAGTGCCGGTCCCGGGCTTCTTTCGGCACAAACCGCTCTCAGGAGCTCCCTGCGCTCGCCACAATGCTCTGTGTGCGAAGAAGCCGCTTCTTCGCCTGCGGGAGAATCGGCGAGCGGCAGCTTCCCAAAGGCGAAGATGCAAGCTGCGGCACACAGGCACAGTGTGGGCAGCCTTCAGACTTAGAGAAAACAGTACTTTACCACTCTCCTGCCTTTTCCATGGTTATTCTATTGGAAAAGAACGAGTTTTGGACAACTACCTTTCATTCTTGCCAAACTCTTTGCAGACCCCCGTGCAAGCTTTAGAACAAGATTTTGGATGTTTTCTTTCCTGGCAGAGTTTCTCCTTGCAAGATATGGTGGAAAAGCTTTTGGCTGAGTGTAGAGCGGCAAGACACGCAGAAGACGCAGATACGCAGCTCTCCGAAGCTAAGTGCCGGTCCCGGGCTTCTTTCGGCACAAACCGCTCTCAGGAGCTCCCTGCGCTCGCCACAATGCTCTGTGTGCGAAGAAGCCGCTTCTTCGCCTCCGGGAGAATCGGCGAGCGGCAGCTTCCCAAAGGCGAAGATGCAAGCTGCAGCAAACAGGCACAGTGTGGGCAGCCTTCAGACTTAGAGAAAACAGTACTTTACCACTCTCCTGCCTTATCCATGTTTATTCTATTGGAAAAGAACGAGTTTTGGACAACTACCTTTCATTCTTGCCAAACTCTTTGCAGACCCCCGTGCAAGCTTTAGAACCAGATTTTGGATGTTTTCTTTCCTGGCAGAGTTTCTCCTTGCAAGATATGGTGGAAAAGCTTTTTGCTGAGTGTAGAGCGGCAAGACACGCAGAAGACGCAGATACGCAGCTCTCCGAAGCTAAGTGCCGGTCCCGGGCTTCTTTCGGCACAAACCGCTCTCAGGAGCTCCCTGCGCTCGCCACAATGCTCTGTGTGCGAAGAAGCCGCTTCTTCGCCTCCGGGAGAATCGGCGAGCGGCAGCTTCCCAAAGGCGAAGATGCAAGCTGCAGCACGCAGGCACAGTGTGGGCAGCATTCAGACTTAGAGAAAACAGTACTTTACCACTCTCCTGCCTTTTCCATGGTTATTCTATTGGAAAAGAACGAGTTTTGGACAACTACCTTTCATTCTTGCCAAACTCTTTGCAGACCCCCGTGCAAGCTTTAGAACAAGATTTTGGATGTTTTCTTTCCTGGCAGAGTTTCTCCTTGCAAGATATGGTGGAAAAGCTTTTTGCTGAGTGTAGAGCGGCAAGACACGCAGAAGACGCAGATACGCAGCTCTCCGAAGCTAAGTGCCGGTCCCGGGCTTCTTTCGGCACAAACCGCTCTCAGGAGCTCCCTGCGCTCGCCACAATGCTCTGTGTGCGAAGAAGCCGCTTCTTCGCCTGCGGGAGAATCGGCGAGCGGCAGCTTGCCAAAGGCGAAGATGCAAGCTGCAGCACGCAGGCACAGTGTGGGCAGCATTCAGACTTAGAGAAAACAGTACTTTACCACTCTCCTGCCTTTTCCATGGTTATTCTATTGGAAAAGAACGAGTTTTGGACAACTACCTTTCATTCTTGCCAAACTCTTTGCAGACCCCCGTGCAAGCTTTAGAACAAGATTTTGGATGTTTTCTTTCCTGGCAGAGTTTCTCCTTGCAAGATATGGTGGAAAAGCTTTTTGCTGAGTGTAGAGCGGCAAGACACGCAGAAGACGCAGATACGCAGCTCTCCGAAGCTAAGTGCCGGTCCCGGGCTTCTTTCGGCACAAACCGCTCTCAGGAGCTCCCTGCGCTCGCCACAATGCTCTGTGTGCGAAGAAGCCGCTTCTTCGCCTCCGGGAGAATCGGCGAGCGGCAGCTTCCCAAAGGCGAAGATGCAAGCTGCGGCACACAGGCACAGTGTGGGCAGCCTTCAGACTTAGAGAAAACAGTACTTTACCACTCTCCTGCCTTTTCCATGGTTATTCTATTGGAAAAGAACGAGTTTTGGACAACTACCTTTCATTCTTGCCAAACTCTTTGCAGACCCCCGTGCAAGCTTTAGAACAAGATTTTGGATGTTTTCTTTCCTGGCAGAGTTTCTCCTTGCAAGATATGGTGGAAAAGCTTTTTGCTGAGTGTAGAGCGGCAAGACACGCAGAAGACGCAGATACGCAGCTCTCCGAAGCTAAGTGCCGGTCCCGGGCTTCTTTCGGCACAAACCGCTCTCAGGAGCTCCCTGCGCTCGCCACAATGCTCTGTGTGCGAAGAAGCCGCTTCTTCGCCTGCGGGAGAATCGGCGAGCGGCAGCTTCCCAAAGGCGAAGATGCAAGCTGCAGCACACAGGCACAGTGTGGGCAGCCTTCAGACTTAGAGAAAACAGTACTTTACCACTCTCCTGCCTTTTCCATGGTTATTCTATTGGAAAAGAACGAGTTTTGGACAACTACCTTTCATTCTTGCCAAACTCTTTGCAGACCCCCGTGCAAGCTTTAGAACAAGATTTTGGATGTTTTCTTTCCTGGCAGAGTTTCTCCTTGCAAGATATGGTGGAAAAGCTTTTGGCTGAGTGTAGAGCGGCAAGACACGCAGAAGACGCAGATACGCAGCTCTCCGAAGCTAAGTGCCGGTCCCGGGCTTCTTTCGGCACAAACCGCTCTCAGGAGCTCCCTGCGCTCGCCACAATGCTCTGTGTGCGAAGAAGCCGCTTCTTCGCCTGCGGGAGAATCGGCGAGCGGCAGCTTCCCAAAGGCGAAGATGCAAGCTGCGGCACACAGGCACAGTGTGGGCAGCCTTCAGACTTAGAGAAAACAGTACTTTACCACTCTCCTGCCTTTTCCATGGTTATTCTATTGGAAAAGAACGAGTTTTGGACAACTACCTTTCATTCTTGCCAAACTCTTTGCAGACCCCCGTGCAAGCTTTAGAACCAGATTTTGGATGTTTTCTTTCCTGGCAGAGTTTCTCCTTGCAAGATATGGTGGAAAAGCTTTTTGCTGAGTGTAGAGCGGCAAGACACGCAGAAGACGCAGATACGCAGCTCTCCGAAGCTAAGTGCCGGTCCCGGGCTTCTTTCGGCACAAACCGCTCTCAGGAGCTCCCTGCGCTCGCCACAATGCTCTGTGTGCGAAGAAGCCGCTTCTTCGCCTCCGGGAGAATCGGCGAGCGGCAGCTTGCCAAAGGCGAAGATGCAAGCTGCAGCACACAGGCACAGTGTGGGCAGCCTTCAGACTTAGAGAAAACAGTACTTTACCACTCTCCTGCCTTTTCCATGGTTATTCTATTGGAAAAGAACGAGTTTTGGACAACTACCTTTCATTCTTGCCAAACTCTTTGCAGACCCCCGTGCAAGCTTTAGAACAAGATTTTGGATGTTTTCTTTCCTGGCAGAGTTTCTCCTTGCAAGATATGGTGGAAAAGCTTTTGGCTGAGTGTAGAGCGGCAAGACACGCAGAAGACGCAGATACGCAGCTCTCCGAAGCTAAGTGCCGGTCCCGGGCTTCTTTCGGCACAAACCGCTCTCAGGAGCTCCCTGCGCTCGCCACAATGCTCTGTGTGCGAAGAAGCCGCTTCTTCGCCTCCGGGAGAATCGGCGAGCGGCAGCTTCCCAAAGGCGAAGATGCAAGCTGCAGCACGCAGGCACAGTGTGGGCAGCATTCAGACTTAGAGAAAACAGTACTTTACCACTCTCCTGCCTTTTCCATGGTTATTCTATTGGAAAAGAACGAGTTTTGGACAACTACCTTTCATTCTTGCCAAACTCTTTGCAGACCCCCGTGCAAGCTTTAGAACAAGATTTTGGATGTTTTCTTTCCTGGCAGAGTTTCTCCTTGCAAGATATGGTGGAAAAGCTTTTGGCTGAGTGTAGAGCGGCAAGACACGCAGAAGACGCAGATACGCAGCTCTCCGAAGCTAAGTGCCGGTCCCGGGCTTCTTTCGGCACAAACCGCTCTCAGGAGCTCCCTGCGCTCGCCACAATGCTCTGTGTGCGAAGAAGCCGCTTCTTCGCCTGCGGGAGAATCGGCGAGCGGCAGCTTCCCAAAGGCGAAGATGCAAGCTGCGGCACACAGGCACAGTGTGGGCAGCCTTCAGACTTAGAGAAAACAGTACTTTACCACTCTCCTGCCTTTTCCATGGTTATTCTATTGGAAAAGAACGAGTTTTGGACAACTACCTTTCATTCTTGCCAAACTCTTTGCAGACCCCCGTGCAAGCTTTAGAACAAGATTTTGGATGTTTTCTTTCCTGGCAGAGTTTCTCCTTGCAAGATATGGTGGAAAAGCTTTTTGCTGAGTGTAGAGCGGCAAGACACGCAGAAGACGCAGATACGCAGCTCTCCGAAGCTAAGTGCCGGTCCCGGGCTTCTTTCGGCACAAACCGCTCTCAGGAGCTCCCTGCGCTCGCCACAATGCTCTGTGTGCGAAGAAGCCGCTTCTTCGCCTGCGGAGAATCGGCGAGCGGCAGCTTCCCAAAGGCGAAGATGCAAGCTGCAGCACACAGGCACAGTGTGGGCAGCCTTCAGACTTAGAGAAAACAGTACTTTACCACTCTCCTGCCTTATCCATGGTTATTCTATTGGAAAAGAACGAGTTTTGGACAACTACCTTTCATTCTTGCCAAACTCTTTGCAGACCCCCGTGCAAGCTTTAGAACAAGATTTTGGATGTTTTCTTTCCTGGCAGAGTTTCTCCTTGCAAGATATGGTGGAAAAGCTTTTGGCTGAGTGTAGAGCGGCAAGACACGCAGAAGACGCAGATACGCAGCTCTCCGAAGCTAAGTGCCGGTCCCGGGCTTCTTTCGGCACAAAACGCTCTCAGGAGCTCCCTGCGCTCGCCACAATGCTCTGTGTGCGAAGAAGCCGCTTCTTCGCCTCCGGGAGAATCGGCGAGCGGCAGCTTCCCAAAGGCGAAGATGCAAGCTGCAGCACACAGGCACAGTGTGGGCAGCCTTCAGACTTAGAGAAAACAGTACTTTACCACTCTCCTGCCTTTTCCATGGTTATTCTATTGGAAAAGAACGAGTTTTGGACAACTACCTTTCATTCTTGCCAAACTCTTTGCAGACCCCCGTGCAAGCTTTAGAACAAGATTTTGGATGTTTTCTTTCCTGGCAGAGTTTCTCCTTGCAAGATATGGTGGAAAAGCTTTTTGCTGAGTGGTAGAGCGGCAAGACACGCAGAAGACGCAGATACGCAGCTCTCCGAAGCTAAGTGCCGGTCCCGGGCTTCTTTCGGCACAAACCGCTCTCAGGAGCTCCCTGCGCTCGCCACAATGCTCTGTGTGTGAAGAAGCCGCTTCTTCGCCTCCGGGAGAATCGGCGAGCGGCAGCTTCCCAAAGGCGAAGATGCAAGCTGCAGCAAACAGGCACAGTGTGGGCAGCATTCAGACTTAGAGAAAACAGTACTTTACCACTCTCCTGCCTTATCCATGTTTATTCTATTGGAAAAGAACGAGTTTTGGACAACTACCTTTCATTCTTGCCAAACTCTTTGCAGACCCCCGTGCAAGCTTTAGAACCAGATTTTGGATGTTTTCTTTCCTGGCAGAGTTTCTCCTTGCAAGATATGGTGGAAAAGCTTTTTGCTGAGTGTAGAGCGGCAAGACACGCAGAAGACGCAGATACGCAGCTCTCCGAAGCTAAGTGCCGGTCCCGGGCTTCTTTCGGCACAAACCGCTCTCAGGAGCTCCCTGCGCTCGCCACAATGCTCTGTGTGCGAAGAAGCCGCTTCTTCGCCTCCGGGAGAATCGGCGAGCGGCAGCTTCCCAAAGGCGAAGATGCAAGCTGCAGCACGCAGGCACAGTGTGGGCAGCATTCAGACTTAGAGAAAACAGTACTTTACCACTCTCCTGCCTTTTCCATGGTTATTCTATTGGAAAAGAACGAGTTTTGGACAACTACCTTTCATTCTTGCCAAACTCTTTGCAGACCCCCGTGCAAGCTTTAGAACAAGATTTTGGATGTTTTCTTTCCTGGCAGAGTTTCTCCTTGCAAGATATGGTGGAAAAGCTTTTTGCTGAGTGTAGAGCGGCAAGACACGCAGAAGACGCAGATACGCAGCTCTCCGAAGCTAAGTGCCGGTCCCGGGCTTCTTTCGGCACAAACCGCTCTCAGGAGCTCCCTGCGCTCGCCACAATGCTCTGTGTGCGAAGAAGCCGCTTCTTCGCCTGCGGGAGAATCGGCGAGCGGCAGCTTCCCAAAGGCGAAGATGCAAGCTGCGGCACACAGGGCCACAGTGTGGGCAGCCTTCAGACTTAGAGAAAACAGTACTTTACCACTCTCCTGCCTTTTCCATGGTTATTCTATTGGAAAAGAACGAGTTTTGGACAACTACCTTTCATTCTTGCCAAACTCTTTGCAGACCCCCGTGCAAGCTTTAGAACAAGATTTTGGATGTTTTCTTTCCTGGCAGAGTTTCTCCTTGCAAGATATGGTGGAAAAGCTTTTTGCTGAGTGTAGAGCGGCAAGACACGCAGAAGACGCAGATACGCAGCTCTCCGAAGCTAAGTGCCGGTCCCGGGCTTCTTTCGGCACAACCGCTCTCAGGAGCTCCCTGCGCTCGCCACAATGCTCTGTGTGCGAAGAAGCCGCTTCTTCGCCTCCGGGAGAATCGGCGAGCGGCAGCTTCGCAAAGGCGAAGATGCAAGCTGCAGCACACAGGCACAGTGTGGGCAGCCTTCAGACTTAGAGAAAACAGTACTTTACCACTCTCCTGCCTTTTCCATGGTTATTCTATTGGAAAAGAACGAGTTTTGGACAACTACCTTTCATTCTTGCCAAACTCTTTGCAGACCCCCGTGCAAGCTTTAGAACCAGATTTTGGATGTTTTTCTTTCCTGGCAGAGTTTCTCCTTGCAAGATATGGTGGAAAAGCTTTTTGCTGAGTGTAGAGCGGCAAGACACGCAGAAGACGCAGATACGCAGCTCTCCGAAGCTAAGTGCCGGTCCCGGGCTTCTTTCGGCACAAACCGCTCTCAGGAGCTCCCTGCGCTCGCCACAATGCTCTGTGTGCGAAGAAGCCGCTTCTTCGCCTGCGGGAGAATCGGCGAGCGGCAGCTTCCCAAAGGCGAAGATGCAAGCTGCGGCACACAGGCACAGTGTGGGCAGCCTTCAGACTTAGAGAAAACAGTACTTTACCACTCTCCTGCCTTTTCCATGGTTATTCTATTGGAAAAGAACGAGTTTTGGACAACTACCTTTCATTCTTGCCAAACTCTTTGCAGACCCCCGTGCAAGCTTTAGAACAAGATTTTGGATGTTTTCTTTCCTGGCAGAGTTTCTCCTTGCAAGATATGGTGGAAAAGCTTTTGGCTGAGTGTAGAGCGGCAAGACACGCAGAAGACGCAGATACGCAGCTCTCCGAAGCTAAGTGCCGGTCCCGGGCTTCTTTCGGCACAAACCGCTCTCAGGAGCTCCCTGCGCTCGCCACAATGCTCTGTGTGCGAAGAAGCCGCTTCTTCGCCTCCGGGAGAATCGGCGAGCGGCAGCTTCCCAAAGGCGAAGATGCAAGCTGCGGCACACAGGCACAGTGTGGGCAGCCTTCAGACTTAGAGAAAACAGTACTTTACCACTCTCCTGCCTTTTCCATGGTTATTCTATTGGAAAGAACGAGTTTTGGACAACTACCTTTCATTCTTGCCAAACTCTTTGCAGACCCCCGTGCAAGCTTTAGAACAAGATTTTGGATGTTTTCTTTCCTGGCAGAGTTTCTCCTTGCAAGATATGGTGGAAAAGCTTTTGGCTGAGTGTAGAGCGGCAAGACACGCAGAAGACGCAGATACGCAGCTCTCCGAAGCTAAGTGCCGGTCCCGGGCTTCTTTCGGCACAAACCGCTCTCAGGAGCTCCCTGCGCTCGCCACAATGCTCTGTGTGCGAAGAAGCCGCTTCTTCGCCTCCGGGAGAATCGGCGAGCGGCAGCCTTCCCAAAGGCGAAGATGCAAGCTGCAGGCACGCAGGCACAGTGTGGG